>NW_020854802.1:0-1088 GCF_000972845.2 Larimichthys crocea | reverse complement strand
AAGAAAACTGCAAGCAAGGTAAAAATGAGTAAACAATGTATCTTGTTAGTGTAATAAGAGTTATTGTTTAGACATTATTTGTGTAATTGATCATTGCTCTTTTGATTGAGTGGGAATGGGTGTATGTTCTGTGCTATACTGCCATCTAGTGGTGTGTCTGTTCATCTGTCTTATGGTTCTTTGTTCTGAATAAAAAACGTAAAATTCAACTATTTTCACAAGTCTTATTAGGAGACACTAGTTAGTGTGTGGTATGGGGAACTTTTCATGAATTACGTCCCCTGATCTGTCTTACCAAACAAAAGAACATAGTTTCAATCATCCATCACAAGAGCTGATTTAAAGACCTGTATGCAGGTGCCCTGGTTTGACATTTCCCTCGACTTTGTGACTAGTTTACCACCCTCAGGGGGCAACACCGTTGTACTTACAGAAGTAGACTGTTTCTCCAAGATGGTTCGGTTCATACCATTACCAAGCATTCCTTTCACCAAAGAAACACCAGAGGTGCTTATGTCTCATGTTTGTCGAGTTTTTGGATTTTCCAGGAATGTCCTGTCAGACCGGGGTCCACAATTTTTGTGGCTCAGTTCTGGAGGGCTTTCTGCCAACTCATGGGTGCCACAGTTAGTCTGACCTCAGGCCACTATCCTCAAACCAATGGGCAGACGAAGCGGTTAAACCAGGAGCTGGAGAAGGGACTCCGCTGCCTGGCTTCCCAGAGTCCTGCGTCCTGGAGCAAGTACGTCATGTGGGTGGAGTACGCTCACAACACGCTCCCACATTTTAGCAGGAAAAAGTCAAACACAACATGAAGAAATACTTTACCTCCACTTTGGTTGAAGCGCTGCTTCAAATTAGAGATCGTGGTTTTCAAGAGGATTGGATCTCTATGAAAACACTCTATAGTGTAGTACTCCAAATGATGAGGATTGTCTTCTGTTATTTTTTTCATCCAGTCCTGTTTTAGTTCTATCTTCTTTTTGTTGATGTCATTAAAGACTGCACTTGCCACAAGTCTGTGACTCCAGATGATCCAGTTGTGAAAATATTTCAGAGAGTATTTCACTGCAGGACAAACAAGGTTT
>NW_020854801.1:0-599 GCF_000972845.2 Larimichthys crocea | reverse complement strand
TATTTTAGCAAAAGAGTTCGGGCTCTGTCCTTCCCCTCTACTTCCTCCTCGGAGTTCGAGCGAGGTTCGTGGGGAAAGCCGGGTCTCTCCCGGTTGAGACAGCGACAGCGAAACGCATCGGTGCAGAGAGCCACCCCGTTCGTGTTCCTCGTCCTGTTCCTCGTCCTCCTCTTGTCGTCCTTTCCTCTTGTGTTCGCTTTGCCCTTTCCCCTCCTCATCATCCTCCACCTCGGAGTCCGAGCGAGGTTCGCGGGGCATGCCGGGTCTCTCCTCTCCTCTCTTCTCCTCCTCTTCCTCATCCTCCTCTGGTCGTCCGTGCCACATTTGCTTCGCTCCTTCTGAGTCATCCTTAGAGTCCAGCGCAAAAAAAAATTTAAATTAAAAATGAATAAAAATAAAAATGGCCTCGTTCCCCCGACATGGTCCCTTTGTCCTCTCGTCCTTCTCTTCCTCTCTCCTCTTCTTTCTTTGTACTCACCTCTCGCTGCAGTTGTAGTCGCTGTACATCCTCTCACGCTCCTCATCCTCGGATTCCAGCGCAAAAAAAAAAGAGAAGAAAAATAAAAATGGCCTCGTTCCCCCGACGTGGTCCCTTTGTC
>NW_020854800.1:0-981 GCF_000972845.2 Larimichthys crocea | reverse complement strand
TTCAAAAGATTTTTACACAAATACATTTTGAAAGAGCTTAAATATTTATTGAATACTGTACTACAAACCTGTACAACAAAGTATTATTTGGGCTGTGTAATTTTCAACATCACCACCATCATTTTGAATCTAACCACTAACCAGTCAGTCCTCCTCAACAATTCTTTTTAAGAAACATTAACATGTCAGCCTTCTCTGGGGAAAGGCATGCCCTTTCCTTGCTTATTGTGTCTCCAGCAGTTGAAAATATTCACTCTGCTGGAGTGGAGGATGCCTGGACACATTTATAATTAGAGGCCAGGTCAAACAAGATGCGGAATGTCCCCTCTCCGCTCCCACCACCACTCAGCAGGATTGGTGGAGGTCAGCTCTGTCGGTAGAGCTCTGTGTGAGTTCAAGCTCCGTGTTTGATGAGGTGCTTTATCATGTTACTCGTATTCCCAGTTTTCTCCCCAAAATAATCTTTTTGTGCATTTATTAGTACCCGGTGCCACAGGCGTGTAGTACAGCCATATTTTTGAGGCATCTCGGAACGCTGACCAGCCAACTCCGTGGCTTCAACCCGCTTCACCGCCATACAAACTGTTGTTGTTGCGGTGGAGGACCAATCACACGGTGCATTGAATCGATGATCCTCGATATTCCTCGATAATTGAGGAATGCTTGCAGTGATTGGCTGCAAGCAAAACCATGGAAACTGTAATTTTTTTTCTTGATCTGGCTACAAAAAGAACCGATTGCAGGTATCGTTTAACAGGCGCAGTTTCAATACTACTTGGTACCGGGTTGTTTCGGTCGATACCTGAAAGGTATCGAGTCCCGATACCCAGCGCTAGTTTACATAGAGACATACAGGGCCGGTCTTAGCTATGGGCAATGTGGGCGGCCGCCCAGGGCGCAGTCTCCGTGGTGGGCGCACGATCGCCCGAAAAAGAAAAAAACCTCAGTAATTTTCTATACCGCTCATTAAGTTAGCGGAGC
>NW_020854799.1:0-633 GCF_000972845.2 Larimichthys crocea | reverse complement strand
CATCACAGCCACAACAACGGAAAAAAGGGAACTTTGCGACCACATTTGCCAAACGTATGAAAGGCAGTTACATATCTCTTAGAGTCCGCATGTACGGGGCCTAAGTTGGTATTGTTCTGTCCATCAAAAGGATTTCTACAACTCATCACAGCCACAACAACGGAAAAAAGGGAACTTTGCGACCACAGCCGATCATTTGGGCGCAACTATGAAAGCAGGCATGGTTTACATATCCAAAGCTTAGAGTCGGTGGAAAGGCATGTTATGAGTGGCCAGGAAGTTGGTATTGTTCTGGTCCACTAAAGGGAGGTTCGCAGCAATGGAGACAAGACAGGACTTTCTGGACGCACTTTTAAGCCAATGTATGAAGGGATAGCATTACATACGCTTAGAGTCCAGCATGATACGGGGCCTAAGGTGGGATGGTTCTGTCGCATCGCGAAGGATTTCTAGGCAACTCGTTCACAGCCTACAACAACTGGAAAAAAGGGAACTTTGGCGAGCTACATTATAGCCAACAGTTATGAAGGCTGGCAGTTGAGCGAATATACTTCTTGAGTAGGCGGCTTGGGGCAATTGTAGGCATGGTTGGCTGGATAGTGTTGAGTAATTGTTGAAGGAACTTTGGCATCA
>NW_020854798.1:0-2972 GCF_000972845.2 Larimichthys crocea | reverse complement strand
TTGTTTCAGCATTTGTCAAAAGGTTTCGGAGTTGTAAAGTGTCGGAGTTTGTAAAAGTGTTCGGAGTTTGTAAAAGTGTTTCGGAGTTGTAAATTTGTTTCGGAGTTGTAAAAGTGTTTCGGAGTTGTAAAAGTGTTTTGGAGTTTGTAAATTTGTTTCGGAGTTTGTAAAAGTGTTTCGGAGTTTGTAAAAGTGTTTCGGAGTTTGTAAATTTGTTTCAGAGTTTGTAAATTTGTTTCAGAATTTGTAAAAGTGTTTCGGAGTTTGTAAAAGTGTTTTGCACTTACCAGCCACCGTACTATTTCATTCACCAGCAGCAGAGAAAAATTTCCACAACAACAACAAATTATGTGTGTATGTTTCATGTTGACGCGGCATTTGGCATTGGGCATTGGTTAGCACTGTGGCGTCACAGCTAGAAGGTTCCTTGTTCAACCTCAGCTGGGGCCTTTGTGCAGAGATAGCATATTCTTCCTTTATCTGCACTCTGAATTTCAATTACATAGAACATTTCCATCCATTTGAATTACATAGTTTTAATATAAATAAACTCACACACTTAATGTGAAGCAAGTAATAAGATTTATGTAATACTACTAATAAACTCAAAATGACTGCATTCATTCTTTGCTGTTTGGTTTGGGCAAACAAATAGGCTTTATTAATATTGAATGCATAAACCTGGTTACTACTACACTACGGTGTAATGAAATCACATTGACTTGATTTATTGAGTCCTGCATTTTGGCCAACAATATGCTTCTGTAAGCACCTGCAGACGTTGCTGGATAAAGGGCTCTCTGCCTCTACAATAAAGGTGTATGTTGCTGCCATCTCTGTATCTGTATAGCACCCAAGTGACACAGATATAGAAAGTGACACTTCAGTGTAGCTTCTCTTTTAATTTATTTATTGAGAAACAGCAACACATTAGCAACAAAGAAGAAGTAGATCCAGTTAATAAACAGTTGTTTTTGGTGCTAACAAAAGAAAAACAAATAAGAGAACAGTTACGTTAAAATTAATCAAAAACAAGACAAATATATATGTATCACATGGGATGTTGCATCTAATTATTTTGTATCTGATTCTGAGATCCTGTCTCTTGGTTTGTTATAGACCAGGGGTCGGGAACCTTTTTGGCTGAGAAAGCCTAGATGATCCAGATGGATGGAGTAATGGATGGTTGGTGAATGGCCACCATGTCCCAACAAGGCTGAGACGTGAGCAAGGAGGTGGCAGAGTCATGTTTTGGGTTGTAATCATGGGGAGAGAGCCGGTAGGCCCCTTTAGGGTCCCTGACAGTGTGAAAATGACCTCGGCAAAGTATGTAGAGTTTCTGACTGACCACTTTCTTCCGTGGTACAAAAAGAAGAGCCGTGCCTTCCGTAGCAAAATCATCTTTATGTATGACAATGGAGCATCTCATGCTGCAAAGAATACCTCTGGGTCATTGGCTGCTATGGGCATAAAAGGAGAGAAAGTCATGTTGTGGCCCCCATCTTCCCCTGACCTCAATCCTATTGAGAACTTTTGGAGCACCATCAAGCAATCTATGAGGATGGGAGGAAGTTCACATCCAAGCAGCAGCTCTGGGAGGCTATTCTGACATCCTGCAAAGACATTAAAACAGAAAGTCTCCAAGAACTCACAAGCTCAATGGATGCAAGAATTATGAAGGTGATATCATTGAAGAGGTCCTATATTAACCTGTAACTTGGCCTGTTAAGGTGTTTTTGATTGAAATAACTTTTGATTTAATTTATATGACCTCCTAATGCTGCAAATTCAACAAATGACCATTTTTAATTCTTTACAACCTATAAAATATCTTGAAACTCTGTTGTGCATAATCATTTAGAACAGTGCATTTTTGAGCTTCTTTTTTTTATTTTTTTTTTAAATGCTGTTATTATTGGGAGGTTTGTTCAGTAAACTCTATATACTCTAACAGTTGATGACTTTATAATTATACTGTCATTTGCATCAACTATTTAGGAAAATCTGAGAAAAATTTAATTTGCATAATAATATGGAAAACGGTGTACATCTACCTTTTTTTTGTATTTATCTGAAGCAACAAGCTTACGCTAGTTTTCTGTGTATTGATGACCACCAAATAAGATATAATTAGCACATGCAATGGCATGTATTACATAGTTTTATATTTAGTGTTGGGCCTTGATGTGCTTTTGGACAATGTGCTGTTAAGATAAGAAGGCTGCTTTACCACTTCCTTTTTTTTAGTTTTTGAAATGGTGTTAACTTTGTATGTTCATAATCAGCAGCTGACAGATCATCAGATTCATTTCTTTGCTTTGTTGATCAATGGTCTTCTTCAGAAATATGTTTATAATAGGTCTAGTAGGTAACTGGTTTTATATCATTTGTTCTTGTTATGGTGGTAGTTGATATTGTTTTCCTCTTAAAATGTGCCATAAATGTTAAATGTTCCTCTCTCCTTTTGTTTATCATCATATTAAAATAAATTCATTGAAAACCTATGTTGTCTTTTGCTTCTCTTTTAACACAATGGAGACTATTTTTAGATTTTTTTTTTTTAATGTTTTTTTTATGTTTTTTAGTTAGCTGTTTAGTTAAGTTTTAGGAACTAAAATCAGCATCATCATTTACGTGTGCTCTAGTCTAGTGCTGCAGAGCTGACCCTGTATTCATTTTAGCAAAAGATCAATTTGCTTCTTCATGTACACAGATGTAAAACTTCAAAATGTACCACCCATTTTCATCACCCCTGAAATGTGTGACTTTCTCATGCATCTAAAATTATCAACATTTAGGACTTCCTCTTTTGCAACTAAGATCAGCATCATCATTTACGTGTGCTCTAGTCCAGTGCTGTAGAGCTGACACTCCAGTTGATAATCTTCTATGTGATGGAGGAAATATATGTCAATGTTGAAAATACCAGATCTGTCAAACCAAAGCATTCAGCAAATCAGACAGGTAAGAAT
>NW_020854797.1:0-851 GCF_000972845.2 Larimichthys crocea | reverse complement strand
GAGATGCTGTATGGGAGAGTAATGCCACATGCCACAAACAGAGTCGCTTGAGGTATGCTAAAGCACATTTGGACAAGCCAGCTTCCTTTTGGAATAAGGTCCTGTGGACTGATAATGGTAAAATTGAGTTATTTGGACATAACAAGGGGCGGTATGCATGGCGGAAGAAGAACACGGCATTCCAAGACAAACACTTGCTACCCACAGTAAAATTTGGTGGCGGTTCCATCATGCTGTGGGGCTGTGTGGCCAGTGCAGGTACTGGCAATCTTGTAAGAGTTGAAGGTTGCATGGATTCCAGTCAGTATCAGCAGATTCTTGCCAACAATGTTCAAGAATCAGTGACAAAGTTGAAATTGCGCCGGGGCTGGATACTTCAACAAGACAACAACCCCAAACACTGCTCAAACTCTACAAAGGCATTCATGCAGAGGAACAACTACAACGTTCTGGAATGGCCATCTCAGTCCCCAGACCTGAACATTATTGAAAATCTGTGGTGTGATTTAAAGCGGGCTGTCCATGCTCGAAAGCCATCAAACCTGATTGAACTGGAGATGTTTTGTAAAGAAGAATGGTCAAAAATACCTTCAACCACACTCCAGACCCTCATTGGAAGCTATAGGAAGCGTTTAGAGGCTGTTATTTCTGCAAAAGGAGGAATATTATAAAGATATAAAATATATATCTACAAAATATTGATGTAATTTTTCTGTTGTGGTGCCCAAATTTATGCAACTGCCTACTTTTGTTTAAGTAATTATTGCACACTTTCTGTTAATTCTATAAACTTCATTTCACTTCTCAAATATCACTGTGTTTGTCTACTATATGATATATTTAGGTAACAC
>NW_020854796.1:0-905 GCF_000972845.2 Larimichthys crocea | reverse complement strand
AAGTTTAATTAAAAAAAAAAAAAAAAGCTGGAGACAGAATTTGAAAGAAAAAAAAGAGTCATGAGAAGAAGAAGCTTTTATTTTGAAAAGGGAGCTTCCCCTGCGAGTTTTTGGGACCTGGACATGATTCAGATCCCCAAAGCCAGAGGGGCTGAATAAATAATAAAATGAAAAGTTTGAAGGTGAAACTGGAGAAGAATGAAAGATGGGGGTCCTGTTTTTCAGAATATGGTGTCAGATTATTCATACATCGATCTTCTGCACTGCAAAACAAACATCAAGTTTTCACCCTCAGGACGAAGCTCATCAGGAAATGCTAAGGTAAACAGAATAATAGCTTTAAGGACCAAGTAGTCAGGGTCCTGAGATATCCCCTCCATGTGGGATGCTATGAAGTGACTGATGATAAAGAGGGAGTTGAACAGTGCGATTCCCAGAGCTCCTACCCCAGACACCAGCTGCCTGTCTTGATTTCAGCACAGAGGACAGCTCCCTTCCTGTGGAACCCAGTAGAGAATCAGCGCTACACTTCTGACGTGTCAAATGGGAGCGTCCGATTTAAGTGAAGCTGACAGGTTTAAGCTTTGTAAGAACGCTTTTATATAGTGTCTCCACCGTCTACCCTCAGCTCCACAGCTCCATGCCAAACTTTGCCATCTGAAGCAGCCACTGGTCATAGACGTGAGGCCTTTCATCTATGGTCTTAAACTCTAAAGCAGCCTGACTGATGCAAACTAAAATGAGGATCAAAGGCCAATAATGCCGGTCTGTTTGCTTTTGAATGGCACTCAAGGAAAGAGTATATGAGCACTTTGCCTTATTTCATTCTTCTAATTAATCACACCTTTTAGCAGGGCCACACTCGGCAGGGCAGTTAGTGGGAAAGCAGTCTCAGAAAAAAAAAA
>NW_020854795.1:0-720 GCF_000972845.2 Larimichthys crocea | reverse complement strand
CTTATAGTCGTGAAAATACGGTACTTTAGACTATTGCTAACATCAGTATACTAACATGCTTGCAATGACAAAGCCAACATGCTAATGCTGATCATGAAGAGATATAATGTTTACATTGTTCACCATATTTGTTTAGCAGGTTAGCATGCTAACAGTTGCTAATTAGCATTAGACACAAAGTGCAGCTAAAGCTGACAGGAATAGGTTTGGTGACTTTAAGCTAGGTGAAAAGTGAATCCTCTGGGCATGAGCGGTAGGGATGGGAATTGATACGATTTTTACGATTCTGCTTATCGATTCGATTCTTTATCGATTCTCTTAGCGATTCTCATTTGGGAAAAAAGGAGAACAGTTTGATCAGCATCAACTTTGTTTAGGTAGAAGTATCACGGCCTTACAAAAGCAACAGCAAGGTCAAAAGAGTCATCTTCTAAATGTAATGCAGAAGGCATTCATTTAATGTGAACTGTTATAGCATGTTTTACAACGAAGCACATTGCGCTAACATGGTAGGCAGTGTGTTACTTACCAGAGTTACCTTCCGTAGTAACCGAAGAGGTGGTCATAGCCTGGCTGCTGATGCTGCTGCTAGGTTGAGATTCATCTCCAGTCTGAAGTGTGTTGAAAACACGACATTCATTTAGAAATATTGCATGTTGTGTGTGCAAATGTTTCTGCATGTTCACCGTGTTCCATCCCGATGCTGTTATCTCCACTTTG
>NW_020854794.1:0-523 GCF_000972845.2 Larimichthys crocea | reverse complement strand
TAACAGGCTGCCCTTTCCCAAGACCATGCGGCCATGCGGCTGGCCATAGTTGCAGCGATAAGCTCCATCCTGGGGATTGTAACACATTTCAATGGAGCTACTCGATCTTTTCCCATCACAAAAGCACTGTGTACTTCAAAGTTCTTGCTTTTTGACAGCAGGTAAGTCACTGTTCCATATCCGTGTTCGCTGGCATCACAGAAGTGATGTAACTGGGCTGAAGTAACTTCTCCAAAGCCTGGTGGCTTCAAACATCTGCTGACCTCAAATCTGTCCAACAGGTGCAGCTGCTGCAGCCATTCCAACCATTCTTTAGAGACTGACTCAGGCACAGTGTCATCCCAGCCTATCCCTCTCCTGCACAGGTCTCTCAGCATCCTCTTTGCTGTTAAAACTACAGGGCTCAGCATTCCAAGGGGATCATAGATTGAGCTGACAGTCGAGAGGATTCCTCTTCTGGTAAGTGGTCTATCCTTAAGCACAATCTTGAACTTGAAGGAGTCTGATTTAATGCTCCATTCCA
>NW_020854793.1:0-2638 GCF_000972845.2 Larimichthys crocea | reverse complement strand
TTGGGTGGTGGCACTGGTTGATTCTTGGACATTCTTTGAGACAGAAGTTAAAGGTTTTTAATATGTGAAGCTACAAAAGTGATCCCTGTTTTGTAAAAATGAATTTGATTTGTTGATCATTTTCATCAGTGATTAATCTGTTAATTATTTTTAGATGAATCAGATTTTATCATTGTGTTTGAAATAAATCAAACAATGAAAAACGGTCTAAAACCCAAGGAGATTCAGTTTACAATAACATAGAACAGAGAAAAGTAGCAAATGCAGCACAATCAAAGCACTGATGCTGTACCTGTGACAGATTTTGATTCTCCTTGTCTTTCTTCTTTGGTTGGACTGCTGTTTCCTGGCCTGTGGTAGCTGAAGGCTTCTGGACTATAAGCCTTGCCTGAAAGACGATGAATACTCAGTATCCAACTAATTTAGGTGTATATCCTCGTAACCACACTGAACACCTTTGCAACCAGGCCCTACTAACCTCTCAGCAACAACCTTAAATATCTTTACAATCTCCCAATTTGATTGGTCTGTGGTCCGCTAAACCAATACCAATTAATGCCAGTTTAAAGAGAAATTGCAATTCTCATCATAATTTATGGTTTACTGGTCTGGGTCAGGATGGGACAGTCCCTGGGGTCCAGAACTGGACTGCAGTCCACCTACTGACGATCACTGGTCTATATGGTGTATTATGTTTTTCACTTTTGGCATGAAAAATGAGATTACAGAGGGTCTACCATGTGTGCTTGTCTTGGTTCCTCTCTGTTTTTCCCCTTTGGTCGGACTGAGGTGTCCTGGGTTGTGATGGCTACAAACATCCGGGCCAAGTCCTTCACCTGAAACATGTTTAAAACTCAAAACATCATGAAAACATCAAAGCCTTTGAAAAGTGCTGTAAAGAAACAGTATCCGTAACATCTGCAAAGAGCTGCAATGGAACAAAGTGTAAGAACTGTGTATCGAGCTCAAACTTCAGCTTTACCTTCAAACCAGTGGAGGAATCTGGGAGCTGTGAAGTTTCACAAGCTGTTGAAAGAGAAGATGGTCACTAAATCACATTTAATTACGTTAGGTCATGATTATGTATTAATAAATAATAATACATACATGGTTTCGGATTTTCGTCAGTCGTGGCTTTTGCTGATGCAGAATTCATTGGGGTGGTGGCATTGGTTGACTCTGGGACATTCTTTGAGAGAGAAGGTTTTTAATATGTGAAGCTACAAAAGTGATATCTGTTTTGTAAAAATGAATTTGTTGATTTGTTGATCATTCAGTGCTTTTGTTGTTATATATGTCGGGACAGTCAATGCAAGTTGGACCACAAATAAGTAATACAAATGTCACATTTGCTGCTTGTTCTTAAAATTAAAGTGTGCATGTAAAATCTGCAAAAGGGCTCAATGTGTTTGAAGAAGTCAAACTTCAGCTTTACCTTCAAACCTGTGGAGAAATCTGGAAGCTGTGCACTTTCACAAGCTGTTGAAAGAGAAGATGGTCACGATCAATCACATTTCCTTACATTTCATGATTATCTATTAATAAACCACAATACATACATGGTTCAGGATCATCCTCAGTTGTGGCTTTTGCTGATGCAGGGTTCGTTTGGGTGTTGGCACTTGTTGAATCTGGCAAATTCTGTCAGAAAGAAGTGGAATGTTTAGAAATATGACGAATTTGCAACAAAACTGATGTGTATTTTTTCAAATTTCTTTTCTTGGAACAAGAATCCTCCTGAACGAGGTCTAGATTGTGTTGTGGACTGTGTTTTATACTTTCTGTTGCCTTTAGAGATGTTGATTTACAGAGCATCTGCTACCTGTGATAGTTTCCTTTCCCCCCTTTGTTGCCCTTTTGGTCGGACTGTGGTTTCCTGTGCTGTGGTAGTTGAAAACATCCGGGCCAATTCCTTCACCTGAAACATATTCAACAGTTCCTCTGAAAAGTGTGGTGAAGAAACATTAAACCAAATGGAATAGAACAAAGTCTAAAAACGGTGTATCATCATCAGTGTGTTTTAAGAAGTACTTGTTAACATCCCAATGAGTCAAACTTCAGTTTTACCTTCAAACCAGTGGAACAATCTGAGACCTGTGCAGTTTCACACGCTGTTGAAAGAGAAGATGGTCAGTAAATGATATTTCCTTACTTGTCATGATTAATAAATAATAATACATACATGATCTAGGATTCTCCTCTGTTCTGGCTTCTGCTGATGCAGGATCCATTTGGCTGGTGGCATTAGATGAATCAGGCACATTCTGAGATAGAAGTGGAAGGTTTTTAATGCTTTAAATTACAAATGTGACAGTTGTTGGGATATTTCAATGGGGCAAAGTGGTTGACACTGTTGTCCCTAGAAAGCCTGACTTAATACTGCACAGTCAAGGCATTGATGCTGTACCTGTGATAGATTTTGGTCCTCCTCGTCTTTCTCCTTTGGGTGGTCAGCTGTTTCCTGGCCAGTGGTAGCTGAAGCTATAAGCTCAGCCTGCAAGACAATGAATACAAACTCCCGAGTATATCCTCATAACCACCTAGTAACCACCCTTAAAATCCATGCAATCCCCCATTACTAACATCCCAGCAACTACCTGGAAATATATACATATATATATATGTTTACATGGTGCAT
>NW_020854792.1:0-732 GCF_000972845.2 Larimichthys crocea | reverse complement strand
TAACACTCCCCCCTCCGGTGCTCTGGGCTCACAGCTCGGCTAACAAACTCAGCTAACAGCAGCTACAGTTTACTTCACTGTCCGTCAGGAAACTCTGAGTTTACTTCACTGTCCGTCAGGAAACTCTGTAAATCACAGAGAGTTGGTCGGGGGGGTTTGTCCCAGATTTACTGTTGTCTGTGCAGGCTCAGCTTTCTCTTCTTAGGTTCCTCCGTCAACGTCCTCTTCACTCTCATCTCCTCTACCATTATGTCCAAAGAGGCTGCTGAGCTCCTGTTCTGGCACGACACTTGCTCTGCACCACAGCCTTGTAAACCTCCTCTTCTTCTTCCAGGTGGTCCAAACACTAACACTCCCCTGGTGTAGGCAGCCCTGGCTAACAAACTGAGCTAACATGAGCTAACAGCAGCTACAGCTGTCGGCAGTTTACTTCACTGTCCGTTAGGAAAGTCTGTAAATCACAGAGAGAGTTGAGGCGGAGGAAAAAAGTAGCTACATCTTTTGCTGTTTTTGTCTCAATCTGATGCATGTGTGTGTGTGTGTGTGTGTGTGTGTGTGTGTGGGATGTGTGTGTGTGTGTGTGTGTGATGTGTGTGTGTACCCTCCACTTTAGATGATGTGTTGGCGAGGGATGCCGGCGAGTGTGTGATCTGTCTAGAGGAACTGCAGCAGGGGGACACCATAGCCAGACTGCCGTGCCTCTGCATCTACCACAAAAGGTGACACACACAC
>NW_020854791.1:0-525 GCF_000972845.2 Larimichthys crocea | reverse complement strand
ATCCCCACCACCATCATCATTTCATTTCTGGATAACATTCCTCATTTTCTTCCTCATTTATTCTTGAGTTAGTAAAAGCAGCCCTTATGGTATTTGGGTTAGGATTTTATTTTATGAATGCCATAAAAAAACAAAACAAAGGACTCACAGGAACAGAAGAGGGATGGAGAGAACTGTTTTGTTGAGAAACAAAACAGTTCCCAAGAGTCACATGTCAGCACATTTGCCTTCAAAATGGTTCTCACACTGCTAGAACACAGGAATTAATCCATGTCTGCACATTGTGAAAGATCAAAGCTTGTTTATTATCGTTATGTATGCATCATTTTTAAAATTGGCCATGTACTGTATGTATGTGCATGGAAAAATTTCATTTTATGCAGTTACCAGTCACTCTATTTATGTAACATTGAGGATGTTATTTAATATGTAACAAGCTGAAAAAGCAACACTAGAAAATGTAAC
Source organism: Larimichthys crocea (assembly GCF_000972845.2). Lineage (NCBI taxonomy): Eukaryota > Metazoa > Chordata > Actinopteri > Sciaenidae > Larimichthys > Larimichthys crocea. The sequence goes on along the minus strand of NW_020854791.1, from coordinate 60 downwards.
ACTTACTGCTATTGGTACTGCTAAATCTTAATATACAATATATTATTTTATTAGTTTTTA
>NW_020854790.1:4785-4896 GCF_000972845.2 Larimichthys crocea | reverse complement strand
GTTTTTAGTTTATTATTATTTTTTATTTATTTGACAAATTTCTGGGGGAAATTTCACAGATTTAAATAAATGAACTCTGAAGATTTGAGTTTCATGAAAGTCATTATTAAA
>NW_020854790.1:0-4775 GCF_000972845.2 Larimichthys crocea | reverse complement strand
TTGCAGATTTGAGTTTCATGAAAGTCATTATTAAAATAATTCTTCTTCCTGCAGACTGTGACTCGTACTGTAAGGCGTCCAAAGGGAAGCTGAAGATCAACATGAAGAAGTACTGCAAGAAAGATTACGGTGAGTTAAAATCATCTTTTAGTTCATGTTCTGCATGTTGACACGTTCCTCCTGGTCCGGTCCGGTCCGGTCCACGCGGCGCTGTGGAGCTGCTGCAGTTTACAGTGGAGGCGTTTCACTGACGGCTCACTCGACACACAAAGGATCAAACACGTTGGAGGGTGAAGAGTCGGATCAGGACGCTGTGACGGACAGGCGCTGAGCTCTCATTAAGGCGGCCCACTTCCCCCACAGCTGCATTCCTGTGAGCGCCGGCCCGCCACGCCATTCAAGGTGTGGATAAGACGTATGACCTCTCCCCTCTGCTCCGCCCCTGATTGAAGTCAGACTGCTGAACCGGTCAAGCAGAGCGGCGGCATCCTGCAGCATACCTCAGCAGCTTGACGGACGGGCCCCGGGCTTTGTTCTGCAGGGATCTGGGGGAGTGACGGGGTCGAGCTTAGAGACACCTCCTCTTCCACCGAGGCCCACCTCGCTGCTGAGCCGCCTGGGTTACCAACCCGGTTACGGGCTCCCGTCTTCGTCCGTTCCTGGTCGTCCATAAACGCCTGTTTGGTACAAACACTTCAGTTTTCGTCAGCTTGGCGGTGGAGCTTCAGAGAGACGGGTAACACCGGCGCTTTCTGAGCTCACCGCCCAGCTGACGAAGAGCTAACAGCAGCTACGCTGTTTCAGCAGTTTTTTACTTTTCAACACTGTCCATCCATAAACTCTGTAAATCCACTTTTGTCCCCTCGCAAACAACGATGGTAAATCTACAGGATTCCGCTTTGGGTCCGCTTTGAAAAGATCAGGCGGGGAGCCGGGCACCCCTTCCACGATGCGTACAAAACAGTGCGACCATACAAGCGGAAGCTTTTCAGGGGGGGGAGGCAGCGCGGGGCTGCAGGGAGTGGGTAATAACTGTCCTGCTGGTGGTTCCCCCTTTGCAATGCACACGAGATCGTTTGACTAAAACTCAGGCAAACAGAGGAAGTTTGGGAAACGTCACCTGGTGGGCAGCCTGGAAGGTTCAAAGGTTGTGCCCGAGGGGGTCCCGCAACGTTCCTGAACCCATCCGTGGGTGAAGCAAACACAAGTAGGAGTTATGAACAATAAAAGAAACGTCACAAGTGACTGATTGACTGAAACGGAAATACACGAGCAGGCCACTCGCAAACGGTGAAACGATGTTCTTCAAGGAAGCTTCAAAAACCAACAAAAAACCTGGGCTGGAAGACCTCGTCGTGGGCTTTAATCCAGAACAATGTTTTGTGGGGACTCGGACCCCCTCGGGGAAGAAGCCGCCACTGCCATAAGGGATTGTTGCTTCTTAAGTTGCCCGCGTGAATGTTCAGCTCCATCCCAGCTCCACGCGGAAGGTGAAGGAAAGCAGCCGACCCACCCCCGTGGAACGGGCGGTTTCACTCTACTCGAGAAGTAATAATGGAAGTTTAATGGAGATCTTGAACAATATAATGGGGCATGAACAGCAGCCGGCCTCCCCTCCTTTGATCGCTGCTCCGAGGAGCGTTCCCCCGTCTGATTATCGGGAAATAAATCCAACTGAGTGTGATAGCTCGCGTTTTTTCCCTAACATCCCATCCCCCTGCCTCATAATCCACATTACAAATCAACAATACAACCAAGCGCCTCTTGTCAAGGAAGTCATGGACCGTAATGCAACGACACAAGACGGAAACCACAGACGGACCACAGAGACCGGTGCCTCTTACATACACCCAGTATTCCATAACCATGAGTGGAGTATAAACGAGGTTTAATCCTATATTTTCCATGTTTGCATAATACAAACACTGGTTAATAACTGGTGGTTTCTCAGAAGAATAATCAAGTTTTTTGTATCAAGTGTCCCTGATTGAACATGGTTAGGAGTCCCCAAAAACACGGAACAATCCACCGATAGCTGCTGACACAAGAGATTCTTAGTTAGGTGGACAAAGGCAGTAAATAAAGAATGAGACCCCCCTCTTGCATTCATGCAGTGCAGCTGAAAGAAAAATCTATAATATTTAAGAGGGTTAATAACGAGGAGGCCCAGAATCAGGCCCGATCCCTCCAAGAAAAACAACCAAATCTGAAAAGGTTAAAGTCTGCCGGTGGGGTATCATAGGTTGTTCAGAGTTTTGTTCTCATCACTGCATGGGGTTTTTTTAACCTTTTGACAAATGCCTGGATTTGAACGGAACTGAAGTGGATAACGTATCATCTGTTTGCTGACCCTTCCCGCTGCAGCCGTCCAGGTTCCACAAAATCCCTTTGAAAGAGGCGGACCAAAGCCTGGCGAGTGGTGGAAGTTTTCAATTCACCGTCAACAATCATCTCCCGTTCTACAAAAGCCAGGAGGGGCCCGAGAGCCGAAATCCCGCCGCGGGGGACCAAGGTTTCCTGTGGGTCCCGCCCGCCAAAAAGGGAGACGTGGCCTGCAAGTTGTCCCAAGATTAAAAAACCCGGGAAGAAGTACCTGCTCTGCTTGGGGAACGCGAGGAACCTCCCCGGCCCAAGGGCCCGGCGGAGTGGTGGCGGGACAAAGGCAAGCCCTTGGTTTATCCAGTGGAGGGACCGTGGGCCCGCGCAGGCCTTGAGGAAGGTGTCCAGCAGCGCGAGAAGAAGGCAAGTGGGGTAAGAGAAGAAGCCATAGGGCCGGGAAGAGACGGAGAAAGAGAACGCCGGAGAGGAAAGCTGAGCCGTGTGTCATTCAAAACATAATAAGTCGAGGTGAACGGGAGGCCGACAGAGGACCACGGACAAGACAACAGAACCTGTTTGATTTTTATTAGGTTTCGCTGCTTTGTTTTTCCCTGTAAGAACGCATGAAGAAATTATTTAGGAATGTTTATCCGAGTGAAATTTTTGTTTTGAAAGGAGCTCACCCCCTGCAGATTTTTGGTTTTCATGTGTTGTTTCGAGAATTCCGTCCCTCGTTGATGGATTGTGCAGAATTTGCCACCTATTACCAGCATATAGAAGGTTATTTGTGTTTGTTTTTTTACTTTCTCGTCATATGAAATTCATTTATAAGTTTTAAATTTATGTTTTTGAATTTTTTATTATGGAAACGGTTTTCCTGCCTGGTGTGCAAAAAGTAACGAAAAAAAAAAAAAAAAAAAAAAGCCCCACTTTTCATTTAACACCTCTGCATGTTTGGCCCCTGCATGGTTGTCCTCCCTCGTCGTATCGGCGATCTGAGACCGAGGGCGGTCACGTTTCCTCCGTTCAGAGTTGTGCCATAAAAACTAAAACTTTCCCGTTGGTTCGCAAGCCCAACGAATACGCATCGTACATCCAACGCACGATCACGCCGTCACCGAGCTGGCCTGCCTTCATACCGCCCTGAAATGTAAGAAATTTCAGGTCTTATCTGTTGTTTAATCGACAGAACGAGCCATGAAAACGAAGTGTTGACTGAACTGATCCGTCACAATGTTCACATTATCCCCCTCCGTTTCAGAAGTCCGCCGGTTTTTCCAGTAAATTTTGTTTTCCAAACCCCACGTGAACCGCTTCTCAATTTTGATTGCACTAACAAGGTGCTGGCTCGAGGTACTAATAGTGTAAAATGATGCTTTTTTTTTGTTTTGTTTGTTTTGTTTTTTTTTGGACAAACTGCGTTTTTTAAATCACTGATTTCACTTTTCAGTACTTAGAGTAACTGTGATTTATTATTAAGGTTTATTTTTTTATATATTTCAAAACCAGGAGTTTAACAATGGATTTACAAAAAAAAAAAGGACAGAGGCCAGAAAAATAATTAGAAATGAATCATTTGTGGGTTTGTAGGTTTGTTTGCAATTTAATTTTCAGCCACCCTGCACTTCAGGAACGATGATAAATCATATCTGACGATTCTGATTTAATCCTTAAAATGTTGCATGAATAATCTCGGAGTCTAGAAAAAACTGGGATGACCCACAACTAATCCAACTTTTTTCAGATATTGGTTTCAAAAAACCTGACGAGGTGCAAGAAAGGAAATCTTGACCCCGTCCACCAACGCGTGAAAACCCTTTTTTGAACCGTCGTGTTTAACTCTCTTCACTTCCAGGCTCCTCGAACGCAACCGCTCGCGGCCTCGATTTCAAACCGCGGTTTGTGTTTTTTTCATGGTCCCCGCGGTTCGGTGTTGGATTTGACGGTGAAAGGGCCGACGGTGCACGCGGTGGGTGTCATAAACTGGATTTCCCTTTTTTCCGAAGAAACGCGTGATGGTCCCAGCCACCTTTTTTAAAGTACCGTGAGCGGAGCTTTCAAGGACCATCCCGCGATCTCAGAAACCTCCGTTCCGCGGGAAAGCCTCCGCGACGGCCGACAAACTCGACCCAGCGAGAGATCAGAATCCAGCGGTCGAATCTTCTTTCCTTCCTGAACCAATCAGTGAAGCGATCGCGTGACGTCAGCAACACGCGTGTGGCTTCTCCACAAAACCATCACGTTTTTTTCTGTCTTCGCTGTTTGGCCACGAATGTCATGTCCAGCCACCCCCAATCAGACACCTTCCCCTCTCGTCTCTTCTTCTCCTGTTCTGTGGCCCTCATGATGCAGGCTGGTACTCCAAAGATTGCCCTGTAAATTTTGTCTCGATAAAACAACAACACAAAACACAAGAGTAAAAAACAAACACCACACACACAACACACACACACAAC
>NW_020854789.1:0-755 GCF_000972845.2 Larimichthys crocea | reverse complement strand
TATAGCACCAATACATTTTCACATCTCAGTGAATTTAATCTCTCACAATGTTCTGTATATGTAAATGATGAGGATGTCACACTAGATTTACTTTGGGGCTTATATGTGCTGCAATATAATGACCTTAATATTTATCATTGCAGCCAGATATGAGATTTGAATAACCTCAGGACTGTTCATGTTCTTGTTGTAACTCTCTCTTTATTAAGAATGGTGCAATCATGCAAAAGCATGCAGGGCATGCAATCCATTTTCATATCAGGTGACACATATAAAGTTTTATTGTTAATAAAACCCATTGCATTTGAAATGGGTTTATTCCATTAAACATCCACTGTTAAAATGTGACTGTCCTTCTGAGATCCCTCCTGGTTTAGCATGTACCCAAGTCCGTAAAAGATTCTTACTGCGCTCCGACAAGTTCCCCACTGAGCAGGAGCACATTTCAGTTCATTAACAAGCTGCTCTCATTGCTCCAATTATGACTCAGATTCAAAATACACCTGTTGTGGTTTAGAATATTACAGACATACACAAACACACAGGAAGACAGATTTTCAGTTGCTGCCAGGTGAAAATCCAGGGATTCGTGCTCTGCGTGGTTGTTTTCATCACATTAAATGACTCTAAAGTTCAGTCATGTATTAGGCATTTTAAGCAGAGGTGTAGCTTTGACTTAGAGGACATATGTGCAGGAGGAATCTTCTACATTTTCTGGATACCTCTGAAGATTGGCAGATGGTTGGGTGGTTGCG
>NW_020854788.1:0-542 GCF_000972845.2 Larimichthys crocea | reverse complement strand
CAATCACTGAACGACAACAAAATAAAAACCACTTGCTCTCTTTCTATGACTCAATATTTCAAACAGGTTTCATTCTGAAGAATGGAAGGATACAGTAACAGCAGTGATTACAGCAACGCTATCTCTGAACAAGAGATCTGGAAAAACATCTTTGCCTATTTCAAACAACTTGACTCCATCCTACGTGTGGTGACATATGTGATCGTTGGTGTCGGACTTCCTTTGACCCTCGTGGCCATCTATGCTCTTTATTCTCAGGTACGTTTTGACTAACATTTATATATTTCCTGTCTTCAGCAAAGTGTTGCAATGACCAATACATTTACAGGAATAATTTCATAATTAAAATTTACATGAAGCTGGTAGCACACTTGACAAAGAAAGACAAGACTCAAAGAAAAACAAGTTTGTCAGTGCAATCTGTACGACGTTATTTGTGTTCATTAGACTCTGAGGAGAAGATTTACTGTGTGCAAATGTGCTCTGCTGTTTCTATTAAGTCTGTGGTCAAAAACTGTGTTTTCAGTGTCTGATTTACTAAA
>NW_020854787.1:0-504 GCF_000972845.2 Larimichthys crocea | reverse complement strand
CATGGAAACAGGAAGTGATCTTTCACTGATTTCTTTTAAACTCTGTTTCTCTTTCTCTTCAGTCTGGCTCGTGTTTCTGGAACGTTGTCAATATGTTGCCAAACGTTTCCTGGAAGTTTGAGTCTTCATCAGCTGACTGACCACATGCTAACACGTGCAGCTAACGGTATCATGTCAGTGAAAAGTAACAGCTGATCAGTTAGCAATGAGCTACAGCATGTAAACAGTGTGAGTGCAGTGTGTGCAGAGTACTCAGTACTGCAGGAGGGTGTGTGCTGATGTACCTGTGTGTGTCCCTGCAGGTGTGTTTCAGGTGTGTTGTGCAGGATGTTCTGCAGGCTGACTCAGCTCTGTCCTGTTGACTCATCGCCGGGCCTGCAGGGGCAAACAGTCAGAACCAGAGGGGGAGGGGCTTGTCGCGGACACTGATTCGTGTTTACAGCAGCCGATAGCGAGGGTGCATCCAGCAAACATGGCTACACCGAACAGAACCTCTGAACCGGC
>NW_020854786.1:0-517 GCF_000972845.2 Larimichthys crocea | reverse complement strand
TTTATTTATTATTATTATTAACAAATCATTACATCTCTCCTGTAAGATAATAGGTTACTAATTTTCTTTAAATTGCTTTCCAGGGTGGAAAATGTGTGCAGTATGAATTCTGTCTTTTTTTTACTCACTGACAACTATGATTGCACGACTACACGACTGTGTATAATTTGTATAATTTTAGGATTATCTAAATGACTAATATTAGTGTGCATCTAAATATGTATACATGCTGAACAGGGAACTAAAAGATAGTGGGAAAATTCTGTGAATTATATTAGTCACATGAGTCTATTTCTATTATTTCTGATATATTTCTGTAAAATGTTATCGCTGCAACATGATGTGGAGATATCAACTGTACTGAAACTTTAACCTGATTTATTCTATTGCATAAGGTAAATGATGGACTCAGAGGGCCACATTTCTCTCTATGTAAGGCCTCCTTCATTTGTTACAGAGAACATAATACTCAAAATAGTACTATTAAAATTCAAAACACTTTTTTAATATATTGTTC
>NW_020854785.1:0-4411 GCF_000972845.2 Larimichthys crocea | reverse complement strand
TTCTGACTTTTCCATGTAATTTTTTTACTTTTTTTTCAAAGTTCTGACTTATTTCTCAAAATTCTGATTTTTTCTGACAATTCTGATTTTTTCCTGTCTTAAAATTCTAGAATTCTAACCTTTTTTTTTTTTTAATCCGACCTCAAAAAACTTTCTCATCAAAGTTTCTGACTTTTTTCCCCCAAAAATTTTAACTTATTTCTTAAAATTCTGACTTCTTTGTTCCTCTTAAAATTCAGACTTTTTTTTCCTCTTAAAATTCTGACTTATCCCCTCAAAATTCTTCTCCAGAGGAGCGTCCATGTCATGGTGATGGGACTAAACTGTTTCAGAAACTCGAGGAAATGAAGCTCAGCTGGAGGAAGTCATCTCTACAATCGTCCAAAGAACACAGAGACAAAGTCCATGAATAAAAAGTCTGATCGTTTATTCGTCCATTGAACAGAAAGATTGGCCACCCGTGACAGGAAGTACATTTTGTAACATTCATTCAGCATTTTCATCAAAGCAAAACAAACTTTGGAATTTTCTCGTGTTCCCAAATAAACTCATCAGTAACTTTCGTGTGTAGTCGATAAAAATGGCTTCATCATAATGACACAATGAAAGTAGTGCACAGCACGCCACTAACTGTTTTGCAGCTTTGGTTTGTTGCCACTTCAGTTTGGTGTTTATGGTACTTTTATGGGTGTCTGAACTGTTGAACTGTTGAACTGTGAATGCTCACGAGGAAGGTCAGGGCGTCAAGTTATGGCGTCATTTCAGTGCCAAAATCCACGTGCATAAAAACTATAATCAGCGCGCATGAAGACCACTCTCTGCGCACTCACCGTCACCTCTGCAAGGGAGAATGGAGGATCCATTCAGAGGTGTTGGCGAGCGAGCAGAGTGGTTTTTATGTGTGCTGATTATGGCACTGAAATGATAGTGCCATAAATTGAAATAGTCAGTGGATGACCTCGCCCTCGCCGATCATTACGGCACTCCAGAAAAGTATAAAAATGGCAACATAACGAGGAGTTCATCTTCAAAAAAACATAAAATAAACTCAAGCGACATTCGTTTCCTGTGTCGTCATCATCATCATGGAAATTATTACTCAGGACAGAGATGAGTTGAAGCTACAGTACATTTATTAGACGTGTCATGGCGCACACTTTGTTTACCTGTCGACACTTCATGAAGAAAGCACCAAATGTGGCTGCAGAGGAGCGTCCATGTCGTGGTGATGGGACTACACTGTGCAGGGTCGCCTGCAGAAGCTCAAGTCTACGGCACGATAACGAGAGAGAAGAGAACGCCGACGTACAACAACCCGTGATGAATTTAATGAAAAACTTTTTAAAGGCTGTAAAAAACACTGAAATATGAGCAATAATTTAAGTTTGTGTTGATTCTTATAAAGTTAAAAATGCCCTGATAGGCCTTTAATATAAATGATTTTAATACCAATTAATAAAAACATTTTTTTAAACACAAAACAAACTTGAAATAATAATTATAAAATGTGATAAGTGCCACTCAAATGTAAAAATTTCAGTAATAATATAATTTAAATCTGATGAAGTTTTATATTTTAAACATTTTTTTTGGCAAAACATTTATTATTTATTATTTATTATTTGTTTTTTGTTGAGTATTTTTCATCTTTAAGTAAAGTTCATCTTACATTAGCTGCATTAGTCTGTTCAGTAACTGTTGTAGGTTTGTGTATCTATAAACACTCTGTACATTAATGAATCATTTGGACGATGAAGATCTAAATATGTCAAAATACAGATTTACCTTAAATCAACATCCTGTAACTTTCCACTGATGATCTACCGTCTGTGACCTCCTGTTGACCCCACACTGACCTGTGATCCAGGTGAAAACGGTGTCCTCTGTCTTCGTACGTCGTTCTCACACTATGTAACTGGCTCGGTGCGAGAAGTACGTAACGCTTTAGAGGCACTAAGTCCACACTAGCACAACTATTTCACTGATTCTGGTGAAAAACTGGAATCATATTTTTGGAGGAATGTTTTCTGGTTTTCCCTGATGTCCTCCGGCTGCTCCGCCTCAACTCTCTGTGATTTTACAGAGTTTATGATGGGACAGTTGAAGTAACTGAGCTGGACACTTGCTGCTGTTAGCCTGCTTAGCTCATGTTAGGTGTTAGCTTCAGTCTGTTAGCATGCTGTTAGCTTGTTAGCTCATCGTTAGCTGTTTAGCTGCCGTAGCTTAGTCTGTGAGCTCGTGTTAAGCTCTGGTTAGCTCAGTCTGTTAGCTTGCTTTATGAGCCGTTGTTAGCTGCTGTTCGAGCTGTCTGTTAGCTTCAGTCCCTGTTGTAGCTGTTCCTATGTTAGCTCAGTCTGTTAGCTGTGTTAGCTCAGTGTTAGCTGCTGTTGTCGTAGCTCATGTTAAGCTGCTGTTAGCTCATGTTAGCCATCGTCGTTAGCTGCTGTTAGCTCATGTTACTCCAGTGTTGCTCATGTTAGCTCAGTCGTTAGCTCGTTAGCGCTGTTAGCCAGTTGTTAGCTTCATGTTGCCCATTTAGCTCAAGTGGTTAGTTAGTGCTGTAGCTCATGTTAGCATCAGTCGTTTAGCTCATTGTTAGCTCAGTTGTTAGCCTAGTCTGTTAGTCATTCGCTCATGTTAGCTCATCTTAGCTCTGTTAGTCGTCTGTTAGCTCATGTTAGCTCAGTCTTGTTAGCTTCTTTGCTTCGTTACAACAAATAAAGTTTCCTTTTGCAGACACCGGACCTCAGAGTTGTGTTTCTTCGTCCTGTCGGCCACTGATGCTTTCTTTCTCCATATGATGAACTTCTCCTTGCATCGTTTGGAATGAGTTAGGAGCTACAGCACCACACACAGAATACTGTACATGGAGTCTACTGGCTTATCGTCTACAGTGAACTCTGTCACTTTTCACTGCATTCCTCCGTGCGTGCACGAGTTACTTTTCTAAAGTGTTTTCTGATTGGAGTGTTAATCTGTACTTGTGCCCTCTGTGTGTCTCACGGGTTTCTTCTTTTGAGACTCATTAAACGAGGACTCATTTAACCTCCTGCACTCGCGCCTTATGAGCACCCACATTCATTTCCCGTCCTGTTCCGGCTCTGTGTTATCTGACCTGCTGGTACATTTTGCGCAGTTCACCCAGAAGAACAGAACAGATGGTGTGCGGGCCGAGCCGGAAAAAGACCTCCGAGGCCTTATGAGAGTCCATCAAGCCCTCCATTCCTCAGCGTATCGTCAGAACAGTCGGCGAATCCTTATTAGAGCTGCACCTGGAGGAGAGAGGACGAGGCAGTGTGATCAGGCTGGCAGTCTAACATTGAACCACAGCGCCAGAACCTCTGAAAACGGCAGTGTCCAGTCTAACAGGAACACAGCGGACAGAACCTCTGAACCGGCAGTGTCCAGTCTAACAGTGAACACAGCGACAGAACCTCTGACACCACAGTGTCCAGTCTAACAGTGAACACACAAAAGAACCTCGAACCAGCAGTGTCCAGTTCTAAACAGTGAACCACATGGCTACAGAACCTCTGAACCCGCAGTGTCCCGTCTAACCTTGAAACACGGCTACAGAACCTCTGAACCGGCCCGTGTCCAGTCTAACAGTGAACACGGCGACAGAACCTCAGAACCGGCAGTGTCCAGTCTAACAGTGAAACACGGGACAGAACCTCTGACAAACGGCCAGTGTCCAGTCTAAACAGTGAACACGGGACAGAAACCTCTGAACCGGCAGTGTCCGTCTAACAGCGAAACACAGCTACCGAACCTCTGAACCGGCAGTGTCCAGTCTAACAGCGAACACAGCTACCAACCTCTGAACGGCTGTCCAGTCTAACAGCGAAAACGGCGACAGTAACCTCTGAAACGGCAGTGTCAGTCTAACAGCGGAACACGGCGACAGAACCTCTGAACCGCAGTGTCCAGTCTAACAGCGAACACGGCGAACAGCAACCTCTGAACGGCAGTGTCCAGTCTAACAGCGAACACAGCGACAGAACCTCTGAACCGGCAGTGTCCAGGTCTCACAGTGAACACAGCGACAAAACCTCTGAACCGGCAGTTGTCCAGTCTAACAGTTAACACAGCGGAACAGAACTCGAACCAGCAGGGTCCGTCTAACAGTGACACAGCGACAGCACCTCTGAACCCGCAGTGTCCAGTCTAAACAGTGTCTCTCTCTACATACCTTGCCCAGCCTGCTCCACGGTTTGGTTGTAGAGTCGCGTGCTCACAACATCAAACGGCGTCAGAGCCAGGAACCACGAACCACGCTGCTTGATCATGCGGCACTCAGAATCCACCAACCAGCTGTTCCTTTGGGAACACCTGAAGAAGAAGACGAAGAAGAAGAAGAGACAAAGGTGAGGGCGAGTGAAGCTAAAACAGGACGGACACAGGAAGTTCA
>NW_020854784.1:0-523 GCF_000972845.2 Larimichthys crocea | reverse complement strand
AAAAGAAAAAGACGACATCACATAAAAAAACAAGTCTATAAAAATGTGTTTTAAGAAATGATTTTAAAGAATTCACTGATTCAAATACTAACGAGAACTTTGAAATAAGTACCCTTGAATAAGGAGGACTGGATTCAAAGTATCAAAGCTTAAGTTGAATTTATTATTCTTGTACAAGAAGGAGCGTTTAAAAGTGCAACACACAGAAGGGGTTACAGAGAAAAGGCTTCTTGAGGAGCTCTAACAGTTGGTTCTCATACATTTTTTAAAAAATGGGCTGTTTCGGACACCTGCCCACTGATACAGATAATATCATAACATTCCTTTTTTTTTTGTTTACTGCTCAGGAATGAGAACTATATTTTATATCCACATGATTTTCCCCTAGCCTGTCTCTCTTGTCCTTGTACTACTAATTTATAATTATCTCTCCCTGCTGGCCTCAGTAAATCAGAAGCCAACTAAGGGAAGTATGCGACATGCAAAAGACAGGACACACACACACACACACACAGGGTTCCCA
>NW_020854783.1:0-591 GCF_000972845.2 Larimichthys crocea | reverse complement strand
TTCTTTATCACTAATTTTTTTGATAGATTCAAATTTCACTGAGTTGGGGATAAGTATGATCACACCTCTTCTACATCCATGGCGGAATGTACTATGAAATGAGTTGGTATAGCCAAACCTCTTAAGTTTTTCACTTTCCAGACTGGACAGGTGCGTTTCTTGTAGAAAGATAATCTGTGATTTATCCTTCTTTAATTTGGTCATTATCTTCTGACATTTCACCGGATTATTTAGACCATTAATATTCAATGACAGTATTTTAGTTTATATTCTATCATTTCTAATGAGTTTGTGCGGCAATCAAACTCTGAACATAAAAAAACATAACCAAAGAACAACATTTGAACATTGAACAGTGTTACTTCCAAAAGAGAGATGTACTTATCCATCCCTTGTGGTCCCTGTTGGTGGGAGGAGGGTTTAGTGCCTCACTGTGGTAGGGGCCCTCCCTAGTTGTGAGAAAAAACTCACAGATACTAGAAGTGTCCAACATTTAGTGCTAGCTACAAAACTCTCCCTCTATCGGTTTTTACTGATCTATAAACTTAAGTCATGAGTCATTATGTTCTGAGCCCAGATTTGTATGTATTA
>NW_020854782.1:0-587 GCF_000972845.2 Larimichthys crocea | reverse complement strand
GACTTCAGCAGTTTCTCCACAACAGTGATGTCACACATTAATAATGTCTCTACATTGAACATCCAGGGGTCGGACATAGAAGTGGTGCAGAGCTACAGATTCCTGGTGTTCACCTCAACAACAAACTGGACTGGACTGATAACACACATGCTCTCCACAAGAAGGGCCAGAGTGGCCTCCACCTGCTGAGCAGACGGAGGTCCTTCAGAGTGTGCAGGGCTCTCCTCAGGACCTTCTCTGACTCTGTGGTCTGCTGGAGAGGGGGCAGCATGGACAGGGACAGGAGCAGACTCAACAGACTGATCAGGAGAGCCAGCTCTATCCTGGACCGTCCTCTGGACTCCACAGAGGAGGTGGAGGAGAGGAGGACGTTAGCTCAGCTGACATCCATCATGGACAACACCTCTCACCTCCTACATGACACTGTGGGTCCCTCAGCAGCTCCATCAGCAGCAGACAGTGTAAGAAGGAGAGGTTCAGCAGGTCCTTCATCCAACACAACACCTGCACCACCTGATCATGGTGTAGTCTCCTGTTCATGGCCCACTGCATTTTTTTTCTGTTTTATTTCATTTATACCTTTGCAG
>NW_020854781.1:0-812 GCF_000972845.2 Larimichthys crocea | reverse complement strand
TATCACAGCAAGATTTCAAAAATCAAAGATGGTTTGCAGTTATTTTATTCAGCATAAGTTTTGACACAGGCACACATTACAGAATGTTTCTGTCATGTTGGAAATCTTTGTTGTGGGCTGCTTCAGCTGTTAATAGTTTTCATTGTTTTTGTACCACTGAGCTCTGGCCACAACATCATTGGAGTAGTCTCTACCTGTTGTTTCTTTATCCACATCTTTGTCCTCGACACTTCGAGTCAGTTATTATTCACATTTTACCAGCTTTGAACATATCTACGTACCTTAACCTTTCATTTTCATGTTCTGATGATGCACAGTCTAAAAGTTCAACACGTGATTCTTTCAGCAGCACAATAATGAAACTGTATAGATGACACACATGTGTGAATGTAACCATTGAACTTTGTTCTTTTTCATTGAGTTTTTTTAGATTTCAACTCATCACCGCAGATAGGTGAAAATATATATTAATCCTAGTCTTTCATTAATGCGTTCCAGCAAGCAGTTAAAGCAATTGTGCAACTTTTCTACCATCCATAGAATAACAGATTTTAAATTAGCTTCATGATACCTTTGTAATTGAGTGAATGATGTTTCTGTCATTCAAACTCTGTGCTCCACATGCCTCTGAATGATCTTCTGTGAGAAGAAGTATGTTACACTTTATGACAGTAAGTCGCAAGCCATTATCTATTTCACTGATTTTGGTGAAATATTAAATGTTTTCTGCTTTCCCTCTGATGTCCTCTGGCTGAGTTTCCTGATTTTCTGTTAGTCTTTGTACCGCAGGCACAAACAGACACTATGGACTC
>NW_020854780.1:0-765 GCF_000972845.2 Larimichthys crocea | reverse complement strand
TTTATGCCACTTTATACTTTTTACTGCATTATATTTATTAGTTATCTTTCAGACTAAGATTATATTTCATTAAAAATGAAATCATTTAAACTGCACTGTTAAAAATTAAAGCAGTAGTTTCAGATGGTGTTATTTAAAGGACCAGTGTGAAAGATTTAGTGGCATTTAGCTGCGTTAACTTCTGATTGCAACCACCTTGCCTGACTCTCTTCTTCCTAGCATAAAGGGGAAACTACGGAGGCCACAAAATAAAGGCCTGCAAAAATATGAAAGGCCCTATCTAGAGCAAGTATTTAGTTTGTCAATTCTGGGCTGCTGTAGAAACATGGTGGTTCAACTCCACGGCATCAGGAGACATTAAAAGGCTCATTCTATGGTAACAAAAGCACAAATCTTCATATTTTTAGGATATTATTATACGCTGAACATAGTTACAGAGCCCCTTAAATCTTACACACTGGACCTTTAAATAATTCTAAAGAGGTTTAATTATGTAATATTTCACAAAAAGGCAAAATCATCACAAAATGTAGCATAACCTCTGTGGCTGTGGAACGAAGGCAATGCAAAAGTGCCAAAAACTGCGGTGTTCCTCAAATGGCCACTAGAGGCTGGCTACAGAATGAGTCCATCTCTATAAGCCCCCATGTTAAAATGTCCATCTTAAATAAACATATAGCCTGGTAATTTCCCCGTTCAAGACAACTGTACTGAGGGAACGCACATGTTAAAATTATATTAAGGCTCAAAGTTATGCAGAATTAA
>NW_020854779.1:0-1065 GCF_000972845.2 Larimichthys crocea | reverse complement strand
TAAGCTCGTGCAGCTGCCAGTCAGATGGGATCAGACTAATGAAGGACAGAAAAGAAGCAGAGGGAGTAAAAGGAGGATGAGGATGCGGGAAAGGAGAAGGAGGAAGAGAGGAGGCTTAAACTTTTCTAAAATCAGGATTTATCCAGGAAGTCTTGATCCCTCACTTCAGCTCTGAACCTGAGTTGTATGACAAGTAATCAGTCTGCAAATCAATTCAAGCTCAGGCATTTGGTTTCACCCAGAGGGAGTGGAAGGTACACGCGAGAGAGGAGAGAGCCACCGTAACAAAGCACATTTGTCACAAAGTGGTTCTATGAGCAAATAAAACAATAGAGAAGAATCCCGTTGTGGGTCTGTGCAGGCTGGGAGATAGCTGGAGAGGAGGCGATAAAGAGCAGAGGAGAAGAGGAAGGGAACAGACAGGATGGCAGGAAGGAGACGAGACATCTCTACAAGCTCAATGTACAACATTTGAGACGAATACCTACATCCATCGATCAATGTCCATGTTTTCAGATAGGACATGGGCCACTCTAAAGAAACAAAGATGGTTTCTGTCACTTTAGGCGGTTCTTACTGAGCTAAGTGCTCTGTGAGGCTGTATGTAGGCACAGTGCTTGTTTCCATCCAATTATTGTCAGGACATTTCAGTTATGGTAGAACGGTAGCGGATCCAATGAGCAAACACAAACCAGAGATCAGAAGTTTAAGTGTAGTTCATAGTGTGGTGCAAGATGAGACCCAGTTTTGGGGTTTCAGGAACGGTGCAGGACAGGATCCACAACAAAGACCTATATTGCCATAGCGTTGTTACGACAAGGAAGCCTGAAAATTCTGGCATCATCTGAGAGGCTGAGCTGGGTTTAATGTTGCAGGGGTTTGGTTGGCTGATGAGGAACAGGAGACACTAGGAAGGAAGGAGGCAAACAGCCACCTTCCATGGTGGCAGTGGACAGAAAGTGATGGGATAACCATAAGTCATACCGATTCATCCTCTGGGTACCACGAATATTGTATGAACTGTGCCAATCCATTGGTGGAACCACATGGTTGCACTAGAGGACA
>NW_020854778.1:0-1023 GCF_000972845.2 Larimichthys crocea | reverse complement strand
AAAATAAAAAGGTCCTGGTTCACATCTAAGTGGACTCTGGTGCAGTTTGTTTGTGATGTGAAAGCAAACAAACCAAAAACAGGAATTTATGACACAGATTTCAAAAGCAAAACTGTTGTTGATGGTGAAACATGTTCTGGAAGTGATCCCATAATCCACCTGTATATGCTCTGTATAGATTATGGAAATGATTTGACATTTGCACATCAGCAGAGGTGTTCTCCCTGATTAACAGCTGAATGGTGAGTTAATGATATTTCATGTGTGGCCCTCAAGAAGTGGGAAGTGCTCAGCCATGAACCAATATGACAGACATCTAAAAACTATCCACATGGTCAGACACCACAATCAGCTTATTTATAATGAAGTTTATTAGTTCATTTCAGTGTCTTTATGGCTTCACATCATTCTTGAAAGGAACACATGCAGGAATAAAATAGTGGGCATGTCAGTCCCATCAAATGTGGGTGTGTATTACATCCTTTTTAAGGCTTGGCGTCAACAATAACACAATACTTAGGACTTTGTGGACAGTTTTGTACAGTGAGCCTATAACTATGATATGGAATCAAACAATGGTGATATTGTGTAGTGCAAAGCATGCAGGGAATGCTTTGGCTGTCTTCCTGCTCTCTCAGCTTCTTCTCTGGTACCAGCAGGTATTAAGTCCTTCCAAGAACCCAACCCCTTTTACCAAATATTTGGCAACTAGGAAGCAGTTCCAAATGTTTTTTTAACACCGTGTTTACTCGTAAGTCCTTCTGTCCAGAGACCTCGAGGCCAACATCATAGTACAGTCACCAACATTACAAGAGATGTCCAGGGTCACAGCCTTCAGAGGTGATGCTGCTACATGGACTGCTCTGCCAGGGGGAACACGACATATCAACTCTGAAACAACTCTTGAAGCAGCTTGTAGAAACACTAGGGCTGGGTATCGATTCAAATTCCAAGATTCGATTCCGATTCTCAAGACTGAGAATCGATTATCATAATCTGATCCGATCTCGATTTGGGTTAGTG
>NW_020854777.1:0-701 GCF_000972845.2 Larimichthys crocea | reverse complement strand
AGTAAGGGGCCGTCCGATGCAGGATCTGAACTGGGGCCAGCTGCAGCGAGGACTGTGGCCTTCCCACATGGGGCAGCCGCTTAACCCACTACACTACCGACTGCCCCACACAGTCTGTTTATTTTAACCTGATATTTTTTTAACACTTTGCATTGCACCAGTGACTCATAGCAAACAGCTGAATGCAGACTGAATGCAGTTCACCTGAGAAGATTTTTGTTTCAAACAAAAAAAAGTTCACAAGGTCCAGAAAACATCTAACATAGCCTCCTTCCTGCTGCTTAAGGACATCATTGATACAGCAGCTTTTATCTGCTCTCTGTCCGTCTTCAACACTAAAGTCTGGTCTAAAGTCAGAGATCATGTGACCTTGACTGTAGGCGAAACAGACAAAAAAAAAAAAAAAAAACGTCCTGCTGTTTTGTGCTGCATTATTGCTAGTTCAATTTAAGTTCACTGACTTGACATGGGTATATTCTGAAAGCAGGAAACCACAGACATGCTGTCCTCAAACCTCCTCCTTCATCTGACCTTTGTGCTCTCAATACAAATAGAATGACTTAAATTAACTTTATTTATTCATATTGCACCTTTCATACCCAATTGTAGCCCAAAGTGCTTCGCGGAACAGAGTAAAAACTGAAATAGACAATAGAGCAGTTTCATAAAAAACTACAAATTAAAAGAAAAAGTAGAAACAT
>NW_020854776.1:0-6624 GCF_000972845.2 Larimichthys crocea | reverse complement strand
GCGATAACAATCATGAAATCAGGGAGCATACGTGAGGAAATGGAAGTTGCAGGGGGTGGCTACTCGATGCACCAGGCTGCTCCAGCCCCACTATGGTTCTTAAATATGCAGTCAATCATGTGATACATAGTCATCGACCTGTTCTCTGGTTTTTATATGCGGCTGGCTATTTTAGACATATCAACCTGGGGAGCGAAAGGCTTCCTCATGACGTCCCATAGCTCTCAAGAGTAGCCATCTCGAATATTCCAATGTGTTTAAGCCTGAGCCACTCTACGTGAAACAATTTTCAACTTCAGCCTGGGAATACGTTGGGAGAATTTTTCACAGGTCTCCTGGCCCAAGATCTCTTTGCCAGAATCCTTCGTAATTGAAAACTCTGTAGGTCGGAATTATTGACAAAAAAATTCAGGAAATGTTCAATAAATTCATATCCTGAGTTGACGTGGATCTGGCAGGATTTCTAGCCGCTTCCTTACACTAGCTGCGTCCATGGCCGATTGCATGAGGATGAGGACCATCGCGTCCAGCCACCCGCCATGGTAAAGGCGAAAGCAGATCAGGGGGGGTGTGTCAGATCTTAGAGGACTTGACAGTCTGGACTGACATGGTGTGTGGTTGACTTGAAATACTGGTGGTACAGGAGGTGGCGGATATATGCAGCAGGCACGACATCTTCATATTCTTCCTTCTCTTCTTTCTTGTCACATGTTGATCTGGCTCGTCGTATACCTCCAATTGCTCCGACACGCCAGGGGTTCGTTGACAGGGACAGGCTACCAGGATCTGGAGTTCACCTCAGGGCTGCAGTTTCTTAACAGAATACACAGAAGTGGGTGCCGCGTAGGAGGATGACGAATAACATATGGTGGTGGACATTGTGTTTGTCTTACTTTTCTGTTTTTCACTATTCTGATTCTAACATGGTCATAAACCTTCTGACAAAAGCATAAGCAATCATCTCTCCGCTATCAGCTTTCTTGCTTTCCAGTTACTCAAACACGTCCTATGTTTTTTCTATTTCTGTACTCCTTATAGTGCTAATTTTCTTTTCGTGAACTGTGCTTATCAGTCTTTTCATGCTCAGGGATCCCCCTTTAGGGAACCCAAATTCATTTGTCCATGCATTAAGACAAATAAATACCTTCAGAAACCATATTTTGAGGTAATAATGGTGACGATGGGGCCTCCATGTGGGAGTCAGGACTTAGACTTTTAACCTATTCCCATTTCAATACATGGGTGAGAAGTCTCTTTTATTCTACAACGGGACTTCCCCGTAAGAAGGGGTGATTCTTTTTTTAATCTAACAATCACTCCAGAAAGACTTGTCCCTACAGTTACAGAGATCGGACTCTTGCCAATCCCAGATTGGACTTTAACCAATTTGATCTAAGGTTGGACTTTAACCAACCCATCCAAGGTGGACTTTATACCAACCCGTCTAGTCGCCACTCGTCAAGTTTGTACCCCTTCACCCCAAAACACTATGCCTCGTTTCATCTTTTTTTTTTTCGTATTCAATTTTTTATTTTTTTTTTTTTTTCTAGCAAGAAACTGAACAGTGTGTCACCAAATTTCTTTTTTTTATTTTCTTGATTTGAGTTCGTTGAATCCCACACGCCGGCATCACGGACAAAAATGAATCAGTCCTCCCGTCTCTTAATTATTAATCGAGGTTGGAGGCCGATTTCTTTTCTAATCCGGGGAAGCCACTCCATGGTCCCACTGTCGGACCGACCGGGTCGGGGATCCTGTTCGTGACGCCAAGTTTGTCGTGGAAATTCGATAAAGATGAGAACACGCTCAGTATTAAAGAGAGTTTATTCTCTGGCCAAGGAGAGACAACAGTACGACTACAACAGTCGCAAAGTCCTCTTCTGCTGATAAACATTCAACTGATCCTTTGTAACATTTTCTCTCTCCCCTCTCTCTCCTCTAGAGGTAATAAAAGAGAAACTCTAAATGCAAAGGGGGGGTTACCCTCGTAAATATCTGCTTTACTCGCCCTAATCAGCAGAGCAGTTACTGCACCTGTTAGAATGTCAGTTGGAAATGCTGACAGAGAGAGAGAGAAAATGCTGAGACCATGCCTCGAACAGGAAGGATTTCTGGCCAAACCGTATTTCCAATCACTGAACTGGCTTAACTTTGAGCATCCTGAGCCCTTCCTGAACGTCTACATAGGTATTTTGTGTCAATAAAGTGAAGAAATGTGCCCTTTACAGTGATTCAAAGAAACGTTACTTCTGCTTTCCTCCAGAAAATTTCCTGCCTTTTTAACATGGCAGTCTATGGGGCTGTGGATGGGTGTTGCTCGTGCATCTTTGTGTGTTACACCAAGACTATGAGGCCGACAGCTTTAGCAGACGAATGTGAGTGAGAAGACAAATTTTCCTATGTTTCTATGTATACATCATGTCTGAAGTGGGGCATTTTAGGCCATGGTGGTTGAATACGTTTTATTTTTTCACTGGTTTTTCTCTCTGCTCCTCACTGATGATGTCATCCACTCTAGCTCAAACATTCCACGCAATACACATCGATTATAAACCCAGAAATTTGAGTAAAAACCTGCTCAACTTAAACCTCGATAGCTGAAAAATGGTAAAAGCTGTCGATGAGTGAAGTGAATTCCTGAAGAGAAGGCAAGAGTACCTACATTTTAAAGTTTAAATGAAGTCTCTCTGTGAAAGTATGCCAGAGCAATTCATTGTTGAAAATGTCTCTGAATTTTTATATTTTTTTCGGGCTTTCCAAATCATTCCAATGAGAAATTTTTCTCTTTCTTAGAAAAGTAATAGTGCGGGATTCGGGATCAAGACGCACGTTTTGATATAGAATTTGTTGGGGTCCTCTTATATCAGTTATCTTTCAGTCATTTACTGATGAATGCTTTCTGTTATCTGGTTGTTTGTCTGTCCTAGTAGTCCCCACCAGGCCTACAGTGAAGAAATCTGTGCCCCTTCCACCAGAGCTGCAGTTTCTGGTGAAAGAGCTTGCTATTCCCCAGCAAACTGAGGGGCCTGTCACAGTACCAGAGTAGGAGGATATCTGTAATAGGGATGTGACTTTTGATCAAAAACACTATTCGAAATTCGCTAAAAGCTATTCGAAATTCGATTCGACAAATCTACCGAACCCCGCCCGCCCCCCCCCCACAACCCAAACGCAGCCACAATGACAGACAGGGATGAAGCCGCTAACGGTTTAATGAGTCAATACACAATATAAACAAATAAACAATAAACTTCCATTCACATCCCTAGCAACCAGTCTAAAACAATATATAGGCTTCCAATTTTTTATTTCGATTTACTATTATTTACTTACGGAGTGTATAAAGAAGAACCCCGGCGTGAACACTCCCGTTTAGGACGATTATTGAAAGCGGCTCGAACAGAGTAAAAAAAAACCTAAGACATAATTTTTGTTAGAAACAATTAAACCATGTGACATGGTCGGGATGGGACGGGTACGCAGGCCTTTGGACAATCAGACCGGCTGCGGAGAACACACGTTCCGAGGGAACTCATCCACGGTAGGCAGCCTACCTGTGGTTGTATTCCACTTCCTTGTTCATTATCAACGTAAATGCAGGACCATAGGACACTTTTGCCTCCCGAACCTCGCGCTATGCTATCACATTACACGTTGTAACCGATTGCATTTCTTCTTTCTGTTATTTTTGAACTACCTTTACTGTACGAGAGCCGGCACCCTCTGCCGAATTAATGCAACAGAGTATGTTAGGAAACTAGGGAAACGCCTTTCCGTGCTCATGTTTTTTAGTGAGAATGCAACTCAAGTAGGACACATTGGTACACTACACCAAGGTTCGGATACACGGGAGACAAGTCAATGGTACAGGCAGGGCCAAACAATCCAAAGGAAGTAAGGCAAGGGCAGGGTCTCAAAAAACAGGCAAGGTCAAAACCGAAAAGCACACTAGGAATACGTGTTACGTAGGACACATGGTACAATGGCAATCTGGCACTGGGAATGGGGAAACAAAGGGGTTTAATACACAGGTGCTATAGGGGCGTGACAAACATAAGCAGGAAATGGGAGACTGGTAGTAGCGGAGGCAGGAACTGATGTGCAATTAAATTCAAATCAAATTCACAATCAAATCAATTTTATTGGTAATAAAAATTTGCCATTCAATATCGAACTCGTCACGATTCGACTTTCAAATCAGTCTCCTCCTAATCGTTGTAATTACCCATATAAAACCGAGAATTATTGATGTCATATATAGGAGGGAGGACAAGTAATGGGTTATACAAAATTGAATAGGTATCCAACAGGAATCTAACAATAACCAATTTTGATGTGACTGAAACAACTGGAATTGTAAGTCTCCCATTACCCCTCAAAGTACAGTAATTACTTTGGCGAGGTGTTGGCAGTGGGTTGTGACTGGTGGGGCACTTTACACATATATTTTTTGGGATTGCCCAAAGATTTTAGATTTGTTGGAAGAATTTTCAAAACAGAAATAAACATATTTGTTGGGTATTGACTTTACGTTAGAATCCAGCATTGTACATATTACGCTATCGTCCCAGATCCTAGATCATAATCGGGAACTTGATTTCCTCACTGAAATTCTTCTCTGCTTTTAATAGGGCAAAGAAAACAATTGTTTATACAACGTAACAAGGCAGCTGACACAGGGACTCAAATGCAGCCTCGGGAGCGATACAGGAGGTAACCCAATCGTTAATTACAATCCAAGGTTCGGTACACGGGGAGATCAGTCAGGTAAGCAGCAAACAATCCCACAGGAGTACGGAAGGGCAGGGTCCCAAAACAGGCAAAGGTCAAAAACGAAAAGCACACTAGGGCAAACGCTGTAAAGTAGGACACATGGTACACTGGCAATCTGGGGCCACTGGAGGGAGGAAGGGGAAACAAAGGGTTTAAATACCACAGGTGATTAGGGCGTGAAAACAATAAGGCCAGGAAATCGGGAACTTGATAGCGGAGCAGGGGACTGTGATGTGCGCATTAAATCAATCAAATTCACTCAAATCAATTTATTTGTAGAGCCCAAAGTCACAAAAGTAACATTGCCTCAGAGGGCTTTACAATCTGTACAGGGAGTTGACACCCTCTGTCCTAGACCCTCGGTTCGAGTGAGGGAAACACTGCCACAACAAAAACCCTTTAAACAGGAAACTGGGAAGGAAAACCTCAGGGACGAGCCACAGAGGAGGGATCCCTCTCCCAGGACGGACAGGAAGTGCCAATATGGTGTCACGTGTCAGGGACACCTCAACACAAAACATATTGTACAATGTACTGATAAATGACACTGACTTATAATGAATGATTAAAAATGCTACAGTAATAGATTATGGTAGTAATTAATGACAGTAATTAATATATGTAGGGGCGTCATGCCGGATCCCGCACAGCCACGCTTCCACGAGACTGCTGACGTACAGAGCACAGAACCTCCGGGGCCCCCCCCCCCCCCCTCCGGGACGTTTGGTTAGTAACATGCTTAATGAGAATGTCCACAGATGGCGAGACATGGAGAGCTAAGAGATATAGATATATATATAAGAGAGAGTGAGCTCTAGACTAAAATATAGAGCGATATCTATAGAGAGCGATGGCTACTATATTATATTATATAGAGAGGAGGAGAGATAGATATCGAGAGATAGAGAGATCGAGAGAGAGCGAGAGGAGAGAGAGAGAGAGAAAAGAGCGCGGTTTGTCGGTAATGGGAGCTGTGGCTGGCCATCTCAACCAATACCGTGCCTGGCTTAGGCATAACCCTCGGTGGGGTCCCCCGTCAGTGTAACCTTGGCAGTAACTAAGGGATGCCATTGGCCAGCCCTAACTATAGGCTTTATCAAAAAGGAAAGTCTTAGTCTATTCTTAAAGGTGTTGACCGTTGTCTGCCTCCCGAACCCGAACGGTAGTTTGTTCCACAGAAGAGGAGCCTGGATAGCTGAACGCTCTTGCCTCCCAATCTACTTTTGACAACTACGGAACCACAAGGACCCCCGCGTCCTGAGAGCGCGGTTTCGATGGGTAATAAGGTCTTCTGAGCTCTTTTTAGCTAAGATGGTGCCGGGACCATTAAGCGCTTTGTAAGTAAGGAGACGCATTTTACATTCTCTTCTAGATACTAGGAGCCATGCAAGGACGCCAAAATGGGAGAGATGTGATCTCTGATTTTGTCCTGTCAGAACACGTTGCAGCCGCCATTCTGCTTAACTGCAAAGTTCTAAGA
Organism: Larimichthys crocea; assembly: GCF_000972845.2. Taxonomy (NCBI): domain Eukaryota; kingdom Metazoa; phylum Chordata; class Actinopteri; family Sciaenidae; genus Larimichthys; species Larimichthys crocea. Next base: position 371 of record NW_020854776.1, on the reverse strand, counting down.
GACCTAGTGGAGCACCTGATAAAAATAGTTACAATAGGCCAGCATTGAAAGTAACAAAGCGTGGACTAGTTTTTTGCACCGCCTTAGAGACAATGCTGTTCTGATTTTTTAGCGCTGTTACTTAGTGGAAGAATTCAGTCCTCGCAATTTTGTTTTAGTGGACGTTTTAAAGGACAATCATGATCAAAAAACAAACCCAAGATTCTTACAGTGGAGCTGGAGTCCAGTGGTTGATCCCATCTAAAGTAAACTAAGGTCTCTAGAAAGATAGTTTCTGATGTGTTTGGTCCAATTACAAGAAACTTCAGTTTTGTCGAATTTAAATCAAAAAATTGTAGGTCCACCAACTTTTTATATTCTTAAGGCCATGC
>NW_020854775.1:0-717 GCF_000972845.2 Larimichthys crocea | reverse complement strand
AAGAAAGTATGTATTATTGTCAACCTCTATTGTCGACCTAACTATCCCATCAAAAGCTTGACAAAGCTCTGATTAAAGGCCTGCAACTGTTTTGTGTCTTGTAGTTCAATACTAGTATGTAGTATAGTAGTGTTTATCTATTTTTGGGGCCCCTGTCAGTCTTTTCCCTCCTATACGGCACCCCTGGTTATAACCAGAACTTTATTTACATGTAAGATTACAAAGTCTGTCACATCTAAGTTTTATTTCTGCTTTTGTTTTGTTTACATGCTCTTTCTTTTTGTTCCTATACTATCATGTAATTATGCCGATGCTATGTTACTATTGTTGCTTGTTTGTTCTTTCAATAAAGTTTGAAAACAAAAACAAAAAAAAGACAAATCTCGCGAGACAGCAGGCTGTAGCCGAGACTTCAGCTCAGCTGCTCTTCTTGTGCCGCACACACACACAGCGAGCTCGGAGCCGATACCATTTTAAAACGCCTGTCAAAGCAGAGGAAGAGGAGACGAGGATGTGGACGACGCTTGACACTCGTCCTCGTTTATAACCGTGTGTTTATGCAGTGAACGCGTGTGTGTGTTTGGCTTTATTTGTCTGTTTTCATCGCCGCACCCACCGGGTTCATTTTTTATTTTTTTAATTATCGTAGCTAACTGGGAGCTAACGCTAAAGCTGTGGGCAGCAGGTGTAACGTTAATTTGAACAGCTAAGTCTCTC
>NW_020854774.1:0-541 GCF_000972845.2 Larimichthys crocea | reverse complement strand
GGGATGTTGCTGTTCTAGTAGCCGGTAGGTCATTCTACCATTTGGGGACAACCACAGAGAAGAGTTTAGAGTGGCCTCGCTTTGCGAGAGGCGAGGGTACAACTAGACGGTTTGTATGAGCGTCCCTGGAGCCTTTAGTAAGACGCTGAGATAGGCAGGGGCAGATCCTGAGATGGTTTTGTAGGCTAGCGTCAGAGCTTTGTGTTTAATTCTGGCAGCTACAGGCAGCCAGTGCAGGTCGCTGAAGAGTGGGGTGACATGTGACCTTTTTGGTTGATTGAAAACCAGTCGCGCTGCGGCATTCTGGACCATTTGCAAAGGTTTGATCGCGCAAGCAGGTAGGCCAGCCAAGAGCGAGTTGCAATAATCGAGGCGGGAGCTGACTGTACTTTTCTAATATTGTACCATGCATAGCGAGATGACCTCGCTACGGAGGAAATGTGCTCAGAGAGAGAAAGACGATCATCTAGTACGACGCCCAGGTTTTTAGCAGCATGGTTAGGGGTAATAGTGACGGTACCAATTTTTAGGTTGAAGTCAT
>NW_020854773.1:0-629 GCF_000972845.2 Larimichthys crocea | reverse complement strand
TATAGACTTTTTGCCTTCTGTCACATATTCTTACTTCATTTAGGATTGTTTAAATCAAGTTTTGGTTGCTTTACTTTGCGTCACTGTTCTATGTCACTGTTTGTCTATTTATTGTTTGTTGTGTAAGTTGCATTGTCACTGCAAATCAAATTTCCCCTGGAGGGACAATAAAGCTCTGAACTGAATTCATACGTAGGAGAAAGCCCAAAAAACAACCCTGGATGTCCGTAACCTGCACATCTGTGGTATGTAAAGATTTTAGAGCTGCCATCTAGACTTCTTTTTTTTTAAAGGCATTCTCCCATATTTCAACAGCGTGGCTTCGTCCTAAAATAAAGATTTTGGGTTTTAGACTGCAGTCTACACCAGCTCAGGTTCTGGCACAACATTGGCTCCACTCCCCGTCAGCATTCCCTGGAACCTCGGGCCTGGAAACCTCTTCCAGTTTTGGTCGATTCTCCGTGTGATTTCAAACCCGACCTGCAGCGTTTCAGAAGTGTTTTGCCCGCCAGACTTTAACTTACTAGTTAGTTAGTTAATAACTAAATATGTGAATACGCCACGTGGTTAAATTGTTTCATTTTGACAGTTTGCACAAGGTGTTTTAGTTTTTTTAAATTGCCCAAAGT
>NW_020854772.1:0-3327 GCF_000972845.2 Larimichthys crocea | reverse complement strand
TGTCAGGACACTGTGGTGGTTTGCAGACACTTGTTCATCTTTTGTGGAGTTTATGATCAAGTGCACGGCTTTTCTATCTACCGAGGGAGTTTTCTGCAATCCTGCTTGTGCAGTCTACAATCCCTCCAGCTTTGTAACAACAACATAGAGAAAAGGCACCTGAGGTGAACGTAAGCTCCATCAGTGAAACAGCAGACTGCCCCATCAGCGGATTTCATTGTGGTGGCTGGCGATTTCAAACCTGCCAATCTCACAAACAGTGTTTCCTAAAGTGTTACCCATACACATTGTTTTGCTACTAGGGAAAAACAACAATTGGACCAGGTCTACCACACCACTGAGAGGAGCATACAATGGCCTCCCCCCCCCTCTCGGCGCTTCGGACCACCATCACTGTTATGCTAATGCCAGCATTACAGCCTAAGGTCCAAAGTCCAACAGCCGTTCAGAGCAGGTACGGGTGTGGCCAGAGGGTGCCTCCTCAGCACTTCAGGACTGCTTAAACACTACAGGCACTGGGACAATCGTCAAGCAGGCAGCCACCTACAACATCCCAGATCAACATCCCAGGATCATATCAGACACTGTTCACTGCCTCATCCAGCAAATTGCAATGATGATGTCACAGACACCAAGACCATCACTGGTACGGTCCCAACACGGAACCATGGCTGACGGGGGAGTCCGTCGGTTACTGAGAGCCCGGAACGCTGCTTTCAGAAGCACGGTGATGAGGCTGGCTGAGATCAGCTAGAGCCAACCTGTCCCGTGGCATCAGGACTTGCAAGAGGCAGTACAGCAACAGGATAAACCCGCCACTTCACCTGCAGACAGCAGCAGACACAAGGAGCCTGCTGGCAGTGGGTTACAGACCATCACCGGACTATAAACCTCGACCACAGACCTGTGACAGTGAATCACTCTGCTCAACGATCTGAACCACTTCTTTGGACGGGTTGATTGAAGCTGACAACGCAACCCTGCATGAAGACACAACCCACCCCTCCAAGATGACCAGGTGCTGTCCCCTGCTCGGCAAGGCGTGAGGAGATCCCCTCCCGAATCACCACTCGCAAGCTCGCGACCTGACAACATTCTGATGGTGTGCTGCAGGACTGTGCGAGGCAGCTCACAGATTTCCTCACTCAGACATCTAACACACCCTACCCTGAGCTCAAGCGTTGTTCACCACCTGCTTCCACGTACACCACATCATCACCGGTTCCAAAGGGAAGGCCTCTACATCCTGCTTCAACGACTTACCGCCCCGTGGCACTGACCCCACCTCATCATGAAATGCTTCGACGCGGTTAGTCATGCAGCACATTTTCAAAATCCATACTCACCTCCGTCCTGGACCCTATCAGTTGCATATCGGGCCAACCCGGTCCCTACTGATGAGCCATCTCCACCCGCTATCCATCAGCATCACACCCACCTTGGACTCTAATGACTCATCTTGAGGATGTTGTTCTTAGATTTCAGCTTCTAGCCTTACACCATCATCCCCAGCAGCTGAACAAAAAACTGGACTCTTTATGGACTTAAACATCTCACTCTGCAAACTGGTTGCTGGGCTTCTGACCGAAGACCCCGGGCAGTACGGGTCGGCAGCACCGCATCCAAAAACACCATCACGCTGAACACAGGGGCGCCCCAGGAATGCGTGCTCAGCCCCTTACGTTCACCCTGCCTGACCCACGATACTGCCTCACCACCCACACAACACCAACCTCTTCGTCAAGTTTGCGGATGACACGAACTGTGGTGGGGCATCAAACAAACAAAACCGATGAGTCAAAATTACAGGGCTCCAGGTGACGCCGACTGGCCAAGTGGTTGCAAGAGACAACCAATCTCTCTCTGAAATGTGGAGAAGAGAGACGTGAGATTGTTGTCCGTCTTCCCGGAGGAGCCCCCCACCCAGCACCACCCACTAACCCATCCATGGTGCTGCAGTTGGAGAGAGTGAGCAGCACCAGGTTCCTGGGTTGTGCTCTCTACTGAGGACCTCTCCTGAGCGCAGCAACACCCGACATCACTGACCAGAAACGCCGCAGCAGCACCTCTATTTCCTCCGCAGACTGAGAGAGCCAGAGCTCAGTCCCCATCCTACAGACTCTTTTTACCGTGGGAAACCGATAGCATCCTGACCAGCTGCCATCTACTGTGTGGTATGGCAGCTGCACTGCATCTGCAAGAAAAAGACCCTGGCGCATAGTAGACGCAGCTGAGAGGATCATCGGTGCCACCTCCCCTCCCTCCAGGACATCTACAGCACACGCCTGGCCGCAAAGCTCTCAGCATTGCGGGCGACCCCACCCACCCCAATCACCACTTCTTCAGCCTCCTGCCTTCCGGGGGAGGAGACTTGAGGAGCCTCGTGGCGCGAGAACTATGAGGCCTGAGAGGACGCTTCATGCACATGCGCCATCAAGGATGTGGAACTCCCTCCCAGTATGCCCCTCCTTCCTTTTCCGCCCGCTGCCCCCACCAAACTCTGGACACTGCTTGACCCCCCCCCCCCCCCCCCCCCCCCCCCCCCCCCTCCAAAAAGGCACCAGCCCACTTACGACTCCCAACAATAGACTTGCCTTGTATATATTGTATTATTTTTATCTTCTTTTTATTTTATATTTTTTATTTTATTTCATATTTTATTATTCTATTTTATTTTTATTTATTTTATATTATATGTTTACCTCTTTACGTTTGGCACAGAGAGAAACGGAAAATTTCAATTTCTGTGTATGTCTTGTACATTTGCAGTTTTGACAATAAAAAACTTGAAACTTGAAACTTGAAAACATCCTTTTTTGTTGACTTTTTTGATTATTAAAAGTTCAGACAACAGACAAAGGTTTTGGTCTCTACAGCTAATTTCCCTGTTAATGACAACTGTGAGGGGCCTGCACTCCTTAAGATGTTCAGGAAAGATTGTGTCGATTGTGTTGAAACTTCAGTGTACTTTGGCATTGAAGTCTGAAGTCTTTTCTCTGATTTGGCATTTTGATGATGGTGGTGTTCAATGGGGTTGAGATTTGGTGACAGTGAGGGCCACAGCATTTGATTCACATCATATTTATATTCCTGCCATCATTGAGTCTTTGTGCCCTATGCATGAGAGGCTTTGTGATCCTGACACCATTCGCATCAGGATGACGCTTTACTGTCATAGTTTCCAAACTAGTGACACCAAAAACATCACCCCACATAGCATGCAGTTAGTATACAGTTGGAACAGGTTAACACCTCATTGGAAATCCCAGCATTGCCTTAATGGAACATAGCAAAAAAAAAGATGACGTGCTTTGCGGTAACGTATTG
>NW_020854771.1:0-608 GCF_000972845.2 Larimichthys crocea | reverse complement strand
TTGCTTCAGTCGATGTCGTCTTTTTGTTTGTGAACCAACGAGCAGCCGCTGCCGTGTGACGGCGTGAGCCAAACGGTGTTTAAAGTCAATTCTGAGATTTCTTTCCAAACACATTAAATATGTTGGACAATAGTTGGTGAAAACACGTGAAAAGACTTGGTGGAGTTTGAGGTTCAAACAGTTTTTCACCAGTTTTCAGGATTTTGTGGGCGGTCCTTAAAGGGCGGCTCGATGACACGCTGAGGCCACCCTGAGCAGAGAGATAGAGATGAATTCATCTCAGCTCGGAGTTTTTCAAAGTTTAGTCATGTTCATTTTCTGAACTCATCTGACACGTTTCTGTCGCTTCAAAACGCTCCCACAGTCCTGGAGCTGAGAATTCATTTTTACCCGATTTTACCTAATTTCATAAACTATTTTTAATCTTTCAAATTTGACTGAGTGGTTAATAACACTTTGTTCTTTTCAGAGCACATATTTATTTTTTTTACTGTACACAGACTTTAACCCTACAGGTCAACGGGCATAACCAATGACTATAAAGAATAAACAGTGTTTGTGTGATGTCGAATGACGCCTGTACCGACACCCACCTGTCAGTCAAAGCG
>NW_020854770.1:0-611 GCF_000972845.2 Larimichthys crocea | reverse complement strand
CCTTTGTTAACAGCCCTTTTCTTGCAGTTAGTATAGCACTATATTGTTTCTTGCAGTGTGATATTGTCTAAATAATGCTCCAGAACTGTTTGTTACAACACTGCTTTTATACAGACGGGGTTTGTCAGTACTCAAACGTTTTTTAGGAATAGTTTGCAACACATTTCAAGGTTTAATTTACTTCCACTGCTGCAGAACTACAGTTTGTTAACCCATTATTTGTTCCTTTATTACTTAATTTTACCTTATTTGACCTTCCAACAGCTTTCTGTTTACCATTGTACCATCAAGGTGTTTTAAAACTGTAGGTGAGTTGTGTACATGTATATTCGATTTCTCCAAACATACAACTCTGGAATATGGACTGATGTCATAAAATTTGTTCAGGGTTTTACAAAGTTATCCATATAATTTTAGCTCTTTAGTGGAGAATCTGTTTGGAGGCATTTTATCCAAAACAATTATTGTGACACATCCAGCGGATTTAGTATTAAAGAAGCTTTGTGTTAACTCAACATCACTGAGGGTAAAGTATCTCACAGAACAGTGGATCATGTTACATAAATTAAAATGTTCATTTATTGACATTAACTCCAAACCTATTGGTAAAA
>NW_020854769.1:0-1980 GCF_000972845.2 Larimichthys crocea | reverse complement strand
CACGGCTAACTGAGCAGGATAGCAAAGATATCCCGGCTTAATCCCTATCCTAGGTTTGTGTACGGGCCCCAGGAGCAGGAATACAAACGACAGGAGAACAAAAACGGACTAACTGAAAAGGCGTGGAAAACCAGGGCAAAAACACTAAGAGGCAAAAATAATCCAGGAACAGAAAACCGAGAAACACAGAGACCCAAGAAGTTAAGGTTTCATTCTCTCTGCATTATCCCAAGAAGGGTTAATCAAAGTCAGCCTGGAAGCTGCAAATGTCTCATATTTGGTATCAAATGAGTTTGAAGGCTTCCGAAGTATCTTAAACAGGAATTTTATGTATGGCAGATGCATACGTTGCTATTAAAAGAGATTATTAGAACTCGATCTGTGAAAAGAATCCAACATTCAAACATGTGTCAAATCAAACTGAAATCTTAGTAGCTTGAATAAATCAATAAATAACAGACAGTTGAAACAAAGGAAAACACAAGGAACGCAAAAACAGGACTAATTAGACACAGGTGAAACAAAATCTTCAGGGGCAGGTGCGAGAAACAAGACGGAAGCTAGAAGACAAGACAGACAGTGGAACGACAAAATAAAACATTACACACACAAACACACATCTTTCAAATGTCAATACTGCTGACTGACTATCCCCATAACAGGAATAGTCCCTGTGATTGTTCAAGGCTGATATCATGAAATCTGAACCACGGCTGGCGGCCACACAACCGGAGAGAGGCGAAAAAAGTTGTTCTTTCTGGTGTGATTTTGGCTGTCTGCGCACAGCTGTTGTAAACAGCACAGGACTTGCACAAGTAGGCCGCAACCAGGGAATGTCTAAAAAAGAAAAAGTAAGGCCCGCAAAGGAGCTATCTTTATAAGTTCAAAGTTGTAAGTTCTCAAAGAAATGCGTTACACCATCCTGCAACAACCTCCTGGCTCCAATAACTTCAAAATCCCCTCATCAATTACAAAGTTTCATTTAGCAGGTATATATATATAGATATATAAGATAAGATATATATATATAATATATATAAATATAATATATATATAATATACTAATATCATACAATTATTAGTGACGTCAAAATTAACGGCTTATAATTTTGTCGACTTAATTTTAAACTGCACCGCGTTAAAAACCCACATTCACGGCATTAACCAACTGTTTTTGTTACATTTCCGGTGGCGGCGCCATTTTGGATGTTGGCACAAGTGTACGTTTGTTTCCCGATTATTAGTTGTGTGTTGAATGGGTGTATACAGGACGGCAGTACGTTACAGCCCTCACGGAGACTGGCGCCCTGCGCGGGCTCGCCCACCTAGTACCCACAGCTAAAACCCGGCCCTGTCTTGTATTAGTTTACTGGCAGATCTGCCACAATCCAGATATGGCGGAAGGGTTAACTATCGCAGCAAACGGACCAAACCTGCTCATTGAGGCGTACGTGTCATGAGTCTAGCCTAACTAAGGGAGAGGGATCCGGTTGCACAAAAGCGGGATAGAGGGCAGTAGGATATGTTATGGTTACCATGGAGATTTATTCTGTGGAGCTAGCCTGCTCCAGACCAGGCTAAGTTCCAGGATCTATTTAATCTCATCCCTTATCTCAGTCAGTCACCACAAAACGGAAACCAATAGTTATTCCACTACACATTGTTATCACATAACTAGACCCACTGTCATTGTTTAAACTGACTGGAGCTGAACCATCTGCAGCTCAATGTGACTAAGACGAAGAAACTAATAGTGGATCTGAGGAGGGTGAAAACACCAGTGACCCCTGTTTCCATCCAGGGGGTCACTGTGGATAGTGTTGAAGAGTATAAGTACCTGGGGGTGTACTTGAATAAAAAACTGGACTGGACTAGAAACACTGAGGCTGTCTACAAAAAGGGCCAACGCCGACTCTTTTTCCTAAGGAGGCTGAGGTCCTTTAACATCTGCCAGTCAATGCTGAAGATGTTTTATGAGTC
>NW_020854768.1:0-627 GCF_000972845.2 Larimichthys crocea | reverse complement strand
CCAAAGATTGGTTTGATTTTAATGTAAATGTATCGATTCATTGACCACAGGCTACAAGTCCATTACTGCACAAAGTGATGCATTGGACCACAATTCTGCAAGTATGTAAAATCTTTTTGCAGATATTCAGGTAAAGTTCATTTAAGATCACAGTTGAAACTCCTGATTTTGCCAAAAAGACCAGACTGTGACCAGTGAATGATTAGCACCTCCCCCTCTAACAGTAACTACCAATGAAAAGGAGCAACCTGCATAAAATATAAACAATAATGATATAGTGTGACTGGGTGTGTGTTCAAGCATCCTGTTTATCAACTCCTGTAATTTGTTGTAATATTAATAATATAAATGAATATAATATGCTATCATGTTTTTAAAACATACAGTACATAGCAGCAGTCAAGTGCAGCTTCCTGAGGCTGAAACAGAGAGTGAGAAAGAGAGAAGAGCGCTGTTAGATTCACACTTTAGTTTGAAGACCGACCACAACAAAGCTGAAGTTTCCATGCATCACTTGTTTGTCAGTGGTGACTGTGAGTGTGTGTTTGTGAGTCAAAGTAAAAAGCAGGACATAAAGTATATGAAAGTATTTACTGCAAACATTCTGTGTTAGATTACATTTCACAG
>NW_020854767.1:0-576 GCF_000972845.2 Larimichthys crocea | reverse complement strand
CCGTCCATACGAGAAATGGTTGTTCGCCCCCCTCCAGCCAGTGACGCCACTCGTCCAGTGCCAATTTGACCGCCAGAAGCTCCCGATTTCCAATGTCATAGTTCATTTCTGCAAGAGTCAGGCGTCGAGAGAAAAAGGCGCAGGGGTGGAGCTTCTGGTCATCAGTAGCCCGCTGAGACAGGACAGCCCCCACCCGACATCAGAGGCGTCTACTTCCACCACGAACTGTCTCTTGGGGTCGGGCATACGCAGGATAGGCGCAGAGGTGAAGCGATTCTTGAGGGTCTGGAAGGCATCTGTGGCGGCGGAGGACCAGCTGAAGGGGACTTTGGAGGAGGTGAGAGCTGTGAGAGGGGCTGCCACCGTGCTGTATCCCCGAATGAAACGACGGTAAAAATTGGCAAACCCCAGGAATCTTTGTAGCTGCTTCTTTGTAGCTGGAGTCAGGAACAGGCCAGGCGGCGACGGCAGAGACCTTGGCTGGATCCATCTGGATGCTCCCCTGGCCGACAATGTATCCAAGAAAGGAGACTGATGGAGCATGGAACTCACATTTCTCTGCCTTAACAAACAGCG
>NW_020854766.1:0-583 GCF_000972845.2 Larimichthys crocea | reverse complement strand
TTCAGGTGTGTTCATGTGTGTTCAGGTGTGTTCATGTGTGTTCATGTGTGTTCAGGTGTGTTCATGTGTGTTCATGTGTGTTCATGTGTGTTCAGGTGTGTTCATATGTGTTCATGTGTGTTCAGGTGTGTTCAGGTGTGTTCATGTGTGTTCAGGTGTGTTAATGTGTGTTCATGTGTGTTCAGGAGTTCCTTAGCAACCAGAAAAACAAGTTGTTGAAACGGTTTACACACACACACACACACACACACACACACACACACACACACTGCTTTGTCTTTGACGTCATTATTATGAACTGATGTCGCTGTGGAAGAGCAGATACAGCTCCACTGGATAAAGGAGCTCTACAGGAAGTCACTCCTACCTGTGCAGGGACAGGACACTGGAACAGCTGATACTGCCCTGACCAAGACTGCACAGTGAACATTTACACACACACACACACACACACACACACACACACACACACACACACACATATTATTCAGTTATATCACTTTAGGGAACATCAGTGACGCTCTCTCACTCCAGCAGGGGGCAGCACACACACACACAGAGAAGAGAGAAGAGTTAAAAAAAA
>NW_020854765.1:0-2326 GCF_000972845.2 Larimichthys crocea | reverse complement strand
AGCAGCAGATTTCAGAAAGCCACAGTCAAGCGGTTGAATCAATTAACTTTAATGTTATTTAAGAATACGGCGTAATTGTACATTCAATGACTCTGATTTAATTATATTTTGAAACGGAAGTCAAGAGAACACAGGGTCTGTGTTCAGTAATTTAAAAGTGTTTTCTGTAGTGTTTTGCATGATTTGCCTAACTGGTCTTACTGGAAGAGAACACAATATCACTAATGGTCCTTTATATCGGAGATAAAAAATGGGCAGTCACAGAAAAAAGATCAGGAAGAATGTGAGCGTCCCTCTCTCTCTGCCTCTGCTCTCGCTGTTTTTCCCCTCTCGTTGTTCTTCTCTCATCTAAAGCTCAGTAATCTGGGATAAGGATGGGAGATTTCTCTCTCTCTTCCTCTGTATTCCCCACTCGTCTCTGGATGTTACCCTCTCACTGGGGATGCTCATTAGGTGCAGTCCTAGAGTCGTTAACGGAGGGGAAAACTAGAGCGAGAATGGTCAGACGCTGCATGTAAGTATGGGCAAAATACCCGAACGTGAGTGTTCACCCTCCCCCTCACTCAGGCTCCTTTAACTTTAATCCTCCGTTAAGGTGTTTTTTCTCGTCCTGAAAACTAAGAAGTGACCGTCTACGGCGCACGTTGATTTAGGTCACTGCGTTCTCAAAAACGTGGAATTGAAACTGTTGAATCGTCAAGTTGCATTGTGTTGTATTGGGAAAGCCACACACAAACCAAAAAAATAACTAAGAATTTAAAGCTGAGCCGATGTACGCACGTCGAATGTGTCGCATGTCGAAATGTGCATAGCTCTCCACGCCCCCACAGTTTCCTGAAAATTCTGATTTTGATAACTTTTACTCAGCGAAGTCTACGTGACGCCACTACCAAGTTTGAAGGAATTGGCTCGAATCCCTATGAGGAGTTCGTAAACATGACCCTTGTCAACCAGCCAAAACCCCAACAAATCAATTATCTTGCTTCCTGTTCTTGTAGCCCATTGCTGCAAGAGCTTTTTTGTAGGTCCTGCCCTGTTCTACCATTCGGCTGAGTTCATAATTCTGTGTCCAAAACTGTGGCGGGGCCTGTTCCAAAGAAAAAATTAAGGGGGCGCTATAGAGCGCTTTTGCCCCCCCCCCTAATTCATTATGCACGCCGAATTGTACATCAATATTGGTCTTAACAAACCACAAGAAGTTTCAGACAGCTCTGACCAAAGTATATGATTACCCAACACTTTGCCCGAAAAATCAGCCCCCATAAAGCTATAAAATTAGTCTCACCATTTTTTTTCCGAACCAAATTCGCCCCCAGCGTTTGACTTTGACGTCTGCACGCCCAGACCTCTGCATGAAAAGTGTGATTTTGTCTAACTTGAGGCCTTGAGAACACCCAGCCAAGTTTCAGCACATCGGATGAATCCCTGGAGTGAGTTCATTCAAATGCGACCCCTGGAAATGAGGCCAAAACGGAAGAGTTCCACATTTTGACAAAAATGGACCGCCGTACGCTTCACTGTGTCCAGGGCACCACGAGACTTCTTTTTTTTCGTTTTAGGGGGGAGGGGATATGGGCCGCGGCAATGCGATTTATCTTTTAAACGTCGTTCAGCGTTCGAAATCGCATAGGGCCAGCGTGCTGTGCCTCGGGCCACTAATAATTATTTTCAAGACAGCAACAAAAACTATATAAATCAACAGCAACGGGCCTCATTACTTTCTTTTTATTCAGACTATCTGTTGAAGGCCTGTTCGGGGTCTCGTATGGCCGGTTTTTACCGTACAGTTCTTGCTGATCCACATTCTCTCATGCAGTATTCTGTACAACGCTGTTTAAAACTGTAATGCAGGATTGATGTTATTAAAAACAAATCATAACGGAGAGACCGTTCGTTAATACCTGTCGTTTACAAGTTTGTTTTGTAATATTGGAATCTGTTTGGCCATTACTCCGAGATCAAAAAGTAAGAACCCCTGAACTAGACGATGACGTGTGATCGACGAAACCATTCTCTGCCGGCTCTCAGGCAGCGCGAGCGACAGGCACGCACAGACTCTCTGGAAGTTTCCATAAAAAACACCTGGACAATTTAAAAGCACAAACAAACAGGAGAAATAACTACAACCTGAGCAAGTTAACAAAGGAGGACAAAAAGCTTCTGAAAACCTCCTGATGGAGAACGACCCAAACGAGCTGAACAGGGTCGACCTGCAGGTTCAAGGTGTGTTTGATTTATTTGTTATATTTAATGAACTCGATGGACAGCAAGCAATACAGATTGTATGTGACCCCATTGATGATCTGATGAAGGTGCGCCTCCTCTG
>NW_020854764.1:28126-188081 GCF_000972845.2 Larimichthys crocea | reverse complement strand
CTCATAACTCCACTTTAAAAAGGACGAATTTTCGGGAGAAAGCAGAAGTGACGTTCTCTCTCTGCTCCTATGCACATTTCTTCATTTATCGACACAAACAGAATTGTAAAACGATCATGAAGGGTCCTCGTCGTGGCACGCAGGATGTAACCGTTTGTCATGATATGGAATGACGTTATGAGCCAAAAAGTCGCCTTTTCGAAGAGGAGTGCTCAACAGTGTTCTCTCGAGTCTCTAACGGCCATTCGAAAGGTGCAAATCACTGCACCTGCTGATGTCCTGGTGTGTCTGGCACCCACCTGCAATAGGAGAATAGGGGAGGGGCCACCAGAGCCGAGCGCACCATTTAGTCCTTCTTGCACGTATTTGACTTGTCTGTCTAAAATTGGCAGAACCGAGACAGCAGAGCAGCCTAGCCGTTACATGCGAAGATATTACCATTAGCACCTGGAAATAAATACATGCCTAATATTGTAGACATGGTAAGATGACAGCAGGTAAATGTTTTTGCTAGTGCATCCAACGTTTAACATGCAAATGCTAACAGGCGAATGCTAACATGCTAATGCTAACAGGCTAAATGTTACGTCTAATGCTAAGATGTGAAATGCTAACATGTTAATGTTAACTGTAGCGCCATCAGCAGTTACAGAGCCTAATTTATAACATGCTATTGCCTACAAGTATGATACAGGTAATGCCACATGTTTAATGTAACATCGTAAGCTAACATGCCAATGCTAACATGCTAATTTTAGCGGCTAGAGGGTGTAACATCCATGTTAACTGTTAGAGCATCAGCGCTAAACATGCAATTTGCTCACATGCTAATGCCATAGAAATGCTCATGTTAACTGTTTACCCAGTCGGCGCTAACAATCTAGTGTTAACAGTAAATGCTACATGCCCCCTAAATTGTTAACGATCTATGATAGAAATGCTAATAGTTAACAATTTGTAATGCTAACATGCTATGTTAACTGTTAGGGCCTCAGCGCTAACATGGCTAATGCTAAATGCCAATGGTAACAGCTAATGTAGACATGCTAATGTTACATGCCCAAGCTACTGTTGCATCATCACGCTAACATGCTAAGGTTAACAGGCTAATGCTAAATGATGCTAAGATTAACATATGCTATGTTACTGTTAAGCCCTCAAGCCAACATGCTATGTTTCAAATGCTGGTTTGTACATGCTAATGCTACATGGCATATGCTACTGCATAGTCCATCCTTTTAACATGCTAATGCTAAAATGTGATGAACTCTTGCATAAATGCATATGTTAAGTTGCTACACGTAATCCGCCTACTGCTCCTGTTCTAAATAAAACATGTTTAAAAATGACTGTTTGAGGTGCGGCTTTTTGAATAGCAGACCCCCAGCACACCCACTCGTCACTACTCAAAATTTCTTTTCTAGGTGACTAATGAATTTGCTGAGCAGTGTCAGTAATATCTGGGGACGACGGAGCCATAGTCCAGGCAACACGCAAATTTCTTAGAATTTTTCTAGTTGAGTGTCGTGCAAGCGCACACATATGTATCCCACAGCCGCGCTTATATCTTATATTCTGTACTATATTATTATCTTACCCTTTTTTTTCGGTTTGCGCTACGCCTCGCCAGAAGTTTTGTCTGGCACATACGAACAAAACGGGTATCGGAAACTGCGGCTCGACGGGACTGTGTGCTATGGTCCTTTTTCGAAGGGTTTCGGCAAACGTTTTTGTTGCCAAAATCCAGAAAAACGAAGCCAAAAAAAATGATGGTGTGTATTGCGAGAACTCTCCAACCTAGAGTGCGTGATTCAGTCGGTAGAGTGGAGAGGGAGAGAAATCAGTGAAAAAATAACGGATCACAAACCCGGGCCCATCATCCCAGCTACAGACGAGATTATCCATCCCCTCAAATGGTAGAAAATGAGTTCAGGTGACGCAGTGATAAACTGTTGGACCAGCGTTCCTCCTAGATAGTGTATTTTAGTTTTGGGCTCCTAACGGCTGATGTAGACTCTACTACTCTACCTCCCTCCGCCCAACACGCCTCATAGGACCTCCAATGTAAAAAAAGGAGCGAAATTTTCCTGGAGAAAGGCAGAAGTAACGTTCTCCTCCTTGCTCCTGAGGGCACATTTCTTCTATTGTATCGACAGACAACAAACGAATAAGTAAAAAAACGATCATGAAGAATCTCTGCGTATCAGGTTAAGCCGCTCTCAATGATTCGGCGACATTACGTTTGGCCAAAAAGTCCGTCCTTTGTCGAGATAGAGTTCGTTCTAGCATGTTCTCTCAGTCTCACTGACAGGTCTAACAGGTTCAGATCAGCTGCTGATGATTTAGGTTGGTTGCTTGGCAACCTCAGCCTGCGTTGGAAGGAAAAGGGGGGAGGGGCCACAGAAGCCGAGCGTGCCAGCCATTTTAGTAGTTCTGGCACTTAATTTTGAACTTGTCTGTCTAAAACTGGCAGACAGAGACAGCAGAGCAGCTAGCTCGTAATGTTAACATGCTAATGATAATTACCATAGCCACTCGAATTAAATACCTTGCTAATATTAACTGGTCATGCAATGGTAATGTAATTGCTAGTGCATCAGCGTTCACATGCTAAGCTAACATGCTAATGTAACATTGCTCATGCCTAACATGCTAATGTTAACATGTAATGCTAACATGGACAAGCTTAACAGTTAATCTGTTAACTGTTAGCCCATCAGCGTTACATGCTATGCTAACAGCTAATGCTAACATGCTAATGTTAATGTTTAGCCCATCAGCGCTAACATGCTACTGTTAAAATGCGATGCTAACATGCTACTGTTAACATGCAATGCTAACATGCTAATGCTAACATGCTAATGTTAACTGTTAGCCCATCAGCGCCAAATGCCATGTTAACCTGCGAATGCTACCATGCTAACTTTTGGTAAACATGTAATGCAACTGCTAATGCTAACTGCTAGCCATTCAGCGTTAACATGCTAATTTAACATGTTCTGTTATCATGCTACTGTTAATTGTTAGCGGCATCACCGTTTAAACTGCTAATGCTAACATGCTAATGTTAACATGTTAATGCCCTAACATAGTAATCATAACATGGTAATGCCCAACATGTTAATGTTACATGCTAAAGCTCCATGCCAATGCTAAATGCTCATGTTAAACTGTTAGACATCAGCGCTTAACATGCTAATGGGTAACCTGCCAATTTTAATGTCGCAACAGCGCTACATGCTCATGCCTAAACATGCTAAGTGAACTGCTAGTGCATCAGCGCTTAACCCTGCTAATGGTTATAAAAATGCCACTCGGTAACTGCTAGCCCATCAGTGTTAACTGCTAATGTAAATGCTACTGCTAAACATGCTAATGTTAACTGTTAGGCTATCAGCACATCAGCGTAACATGCTACTTTTTACATGCTCATGTTAACTGTTAGCCCATCGCGCTAACATGCTTAATGCTACCATGGACTACTAACATGCCTAATATTAACATGCTAATGGTATTAACATGCTCATGGTTAACTGCTAGCCTCACGCGTTAAGCATGGTTACATGTATGAACATGCTAATGTTACCTTAAGCTATGCATCGGCTAACATGGCATTACATCTCTTTAACTGTTTATCCTAAATGCTAATTAAAATGCGACTAACATGTAATTCACATGCTTAATGCTTAACAGTAACCTGTTAACTGCTAGCCCATCAGTGTTAACATGCTTAATACTAACAGCTTAATGCTAACATGCTAATGCTAACTGCTAGTCCATCATTGTACATGCTAATGCTCAACTGCTAATGCTAATGCTAGCACGTAAGCGCTAGCTGCTCCTGTGTGTCTAAATAAACATGTTAAAAATGACTGTTGAGGGTTGCTTTTGATACCAGACCCCCAGCAACAGCCACTCGTCACTCTCAAATTCTTTCTAGTACTAAATTGCTGAGAGTTCGACGGGCCAGGAGTAGGCACACTCAAAATTTCTTTAGACAATTTTTCTAGTGTTTCTCTCCTTGCCTCCTGAGGGGCACATTTCTTCATTATCACACACAAACGAATATGTAAAACGATCAGAAGGAAAGGCACGCGATTGCCCCATTATGTTCGGTTCAATGATTGGAAATTACTGTTTTGGTCAGAAATCTTACTGTTTGAGAGGAGTTTCAGCATTTCTCTCAGTCTCTAAGTGACATTCTAACAGGTTGGCGCGTAACTCCTCCACTGACTCAGTTGGTCCATGCGTTGCTTGGCAACCCCGCCCTGCGTGAAGGAGGGGAGAGGGGTGGAGGGGCCAGCAGAACCTGAGCGGCGGCATTTTACGTAGTTCTTGGCACTTAAATTTGAACTGTCTGTTGTTAAAACACTGGCAGACCAGAGCAGCAGACCGTTGGCGCAGCTGTAAAGACATGCTATTTGCAAAACATTAGCGACCAATGCTCAAATTTGTGCTAATTAACAATTAGCCCACTATGGAATTACATACAAATGTTGATTATCTAACCTGCTAATGCTAACACGCTACTTGTTAACTGCTAATGTCTAACCTTGCTATGCTAAACTGCTAGCGTCATCACGTAAACATGTCTATGTAAACATGCCTAGGCTAACATGCTAATGTTATGCTAGCTGTAACGCTAGCTGCTCCTGTGTCTAAATACAATGTTAAAAATGACTGTTGGGTGTGTTTTTGAATACAGACACCCCAGCAACAGCACCCACTCGTCACTCTCAAAATTTCTTTCTAGTACTAATTTTGATGAAGCAGTGTCAGTACTAATTGCATGGGACGACGGGGGCCAAGAGTCACGCCACACTCAAAATTTCTTTAGACATTTTTTCTAATGATTATTATATTCGTCTTCCGTTCCTTCCGTGTTTTTTCCGGTTCGCTTCTCCTCCCCGAGTTTTTTTGTCGCCACGACACAAAACGGTGTATTATCAAAACGAACCCGGCTCGGGCCGGGAATCGATGGCTCAGACTTTTCTACGAGTTTCGGCAAAACGGTTTGCCAAAAAATCCAGGAACAACGAAGCCAAAAAATGAAATGGGTGTGTATGCGAGAACTTTCCAGACCTAGAGTGCGTGATTGTCCTCGTAGAGGGGAGAGGGGACTGACACACAATCCGTGAAAAAAAATTACAACGGATTTCACACCCTGCCTCAAATTTCCCAGCCTACAGCCGTGATTATCCCCACAACTGTAGAAAATTCGAGGTTGATCGCATGAGTGCAGTGATAAACACTGTTGAAAGCTGTCTCCTATATAGTTTTGGACTCCCATACAGGCTGATTGATCGACTACTCCCCAACCGCCCTATATACTCCCCATGTTATTTGAGCCGAGAATTTTCTAGAAGACGCAGGGAGCCAATTGTGCTTTCTCTGAGGGGTCCTACGGCCAAAGTTTATACATTTTCGCCCTTGAAAACTTGGACAGGCATTTTAAAATCGATGCATTCTTTGGTCTTTCAGATTTGGTTGAGGCCTACCTTATATGTTTTTTTGGCCACCTTCGAGGTGGATCATTCCGACATCTACTGTGCCATCTCAGAGGGACAGAGGCTGCATGCATCACCTGTGACTTAATTACTCTGACCTGCAGCTCACCCTGTTGCTTGGCAACCTCAAGCATGCATCTCTCACAAACACAAACACCTAGACAGAAACAGGCAGGGACCCACACACACTCCCACACACACCCACACCACAGAACAAGCCACACATGTATTTAATTCCTAGGACGGAGAGGGGGGAGGTCCAGCAGCAGACCTGAGCGGCGCCATTTTTAGTAGTTCTTGGCACTTCATTTTGAAAACTGTCTGTGTAAAATGGCAGCCAGACAGAGACAGCAGAGGTTTTAGCGCAGCTGTAAAGACATGTATTTGCAACCATTTGCTCCATTAGCGACCAATGCTAAAAAGTTTGTGCTAATTAACATAGCCACTAGGAATTAAAATACCTCTTGATTATAACATGTTTAAAGTTAACACAGTAATGCTAACTGCTAGCATCAGCGTTATCATGCTCATGCTAAACATGTTAATGCTACTTAACATATCACTCGGAATTAAACCACATGGCAATGTAACATCTATGCTAAACATATTAATGGCTTAAATGGCTAATCATAAAATGCTTCATGCTAACATGCTAATGTAAACCTGCTAATAGCTAAACTGCAGTAGTGCCTCACCGTTAAATGCTAATGCTAAAATGCTAATGGTAACTGGTAATGCTAACACCGCTCATGCTAACTGCTAAACGCATCGCCGTTAACATGCTCATGACTAACCTGCTAATGCTAACATGCTAATGCTAACACATGCTACTGCTAACACGCTAATGCTACACATTCTAACTGTTAACAATGCTAATGCTAACCTGCTAGCGTATCAGTTGTTCAACATGCCAGCGTTAAAACATGCTAATGGTGGTAAACATGCGAATGCTAACATGCTATGTTAACATGCTAACTGCTAATACTGACTTTGCGGAGCAGTGTCAGTTAATAATGCATGGGGGACGACGGGGGCAGCGTCAGGCCATCACTCAAAATTCTTTAGAACTGTGGCTAGTTGAGTGTGGCCTTGAAGGAGCACACTCTTTATGATCTCTCGGGTATTGAGACTGTGCCTGAAAGAAGCACACTCTTTATTATCTCTCGTGCTTTATTCTTATTCGTCTTCCGTTTCTTCCGTGTTTTTTTTGGCTCGCTTCTCCTCCCAGAGTTTTGTCGCAACATACTACAAAAACGGTTATCAAACACGGACGGCTGCGCCGGGGGAACGAGGCTACGGGACTTTTCTAAGAGAGTTTCGGCAAACGGTTTGCCACAAATCAGCAAAACGCAGCCAAAAATGATATGGGTGTGTATTGCGAGAACTCTCCAGTACCTAGCGTGCGTGATGTTCACCGTTAGAGTTGGAGAGGGAGAGAAAAAAATCAGTTTGACAACATAACACGGATTCACTACCCTGGCCTCAACTGCCCAGCTACAGACATGATTATCCCCTCAAATGTATGAAAATTCGAAGGTGACGCAGTGATAACACTTGTTGAAGCTGCCCCTATATAGTTTTGGCTCCATACAGGCTGGATGATTGACTACTCCCGCAACAGCTCTAGACTCCAATGTTAAAAAAGGAGCGAAATTTTTCTGGCGAAAGGCAGAAGTAGTAACGTTTCTCTTCTCTGCTCCTGAGAGGGCACATTTCTATTTATCGACACAAACCGGAATATGTACACCGATCGGCCGGTCTCATCGTTGGCTCAGGTTAAGCCGGTTCAATGATTGGAATTACGGTTTGGCCAAAAGTCCTTCCTTTTCTAGAGGGAGGTCTCATTTCTCTCAGTCTCTAACGACATTCTAACAGGTTGCAGATCAGCTGCGCTGATTAGGTCCTGGTTGTTGGCAACCTCAGCCTGCGTCGAAGGAGAAGAGGGGGGAGGGGCCACCAGAATAGCCGAGCGGCAGCCATTTTTAGTAGTCTTGGCACTTAATTGAACTTGTCTGTCTAAAAAATGCAGACAGAACAGCAGAGCAGCTAGCTCGACCATTGCTAATGTGATAATTACATTAGCCACTAGGAATTAAATACAGCTAAATATTACCATTGTAATGCCAACATGGTTAATGTAATTGCGTGCATCAGCGTTAACATGCTAATGCCTAAACATGCTAATGCTAACATGCTAATGCTAAAAATTCTAAGTCAACATGCTAATGCTTAACATGACAATGCTAAATGTATTGTAACTGTAGCCCATCACGCGCATGTATACATGTCTACAATGCTAACATTGCTTATGAACATGCTAAATGCTAACTGTTAGCCCATCAGCGCTAACATGCTAATGCTACTCGAATATTCTCTAATGCACTAACATGCTAATGCATAAAATGCTATTGTCAATGATGTACGTAATCTCAGCTAAACATGTATAACATGAATGCTTAACTGTAGCCCATCAGGCGAACATGCAGGTACATGCATGCTAACAGCTAATGTTAACTGTCTAGCCCAGCGTACATGCTAAGCAAAGCACTGCTAATGCATTAACATGCTAATGCTAACCTGCTAATGTTAACTGTTTAGCCATCCGCGTTCTATGCTATGCTTAACATAGCGAATGTCTAACATTAATTAGATAGTAATGTTAACTGTCTAGCCATCAGTTTTTGTAACATGCTAATAATGTTACAACATCTATGCTAACTGCTAGGTACATTAAAATGCATGCTTAATTGCTAGCACGTAAGCGCTAGCTGCTCCTTGTTAAATAAAATGTTAACAAAATGACTGATTTGAGGTGTGTTTTTGAATACAGACCCCAGCAAACAGCCAATACGTCCTCTCAAATTTCTTTTCTAGTACGATACTTTGCTGAGCAGTTTTGTCAGAAATAATTGTATGGGTGACGGACGGGCCAGAGTCCGGCACACTCAAAATTTCTTTAGAATTTTTTTAGTTATTTATTCCTCTTCCGTTTCTTCGTTGTTTTTTTTCGGTTCGCTTCTCTCCCCCAGATTTTTGTCGCCACTACACCAAAACGGGTATCAAAAACGGACCGGCTCGGCGGGAATCGATGGCTATGCTTTTCTAAGAGTTTCGGCAAACGGTTTTGCAAAAATCCAGAAAAACAGCCAAAAAATGAATGGTGTGTATGCGGAAACTTTCCAGAGCTACAGTGAGTGTGTCATCGCTAGAGTGGAGATGGGAGAGAACATCAGTGAAAAAATAAAAGGATTTGACTCCCGTGGACCTCAATGCCCCACTACCGACCACGATTTCTACATAGAAACATAGCAAAATTGTTGTTGATCACTCACATTCGCCTGCCAAAGCTGTCGACATATAGTTTTTTTGGCTTCTGACGGGCTAATTGATCGACTACTCCCGCCACAGCCTCATAGACTCCAATGTTAAAAAGGAGCGAAAATTTCTGGAGAAAGGCATAAGTAACGTTTCTCTCTCTTGCTCCTGAGGGCAC
Organism: Larimichthys crocea; assembly: GCF_000972845.2. NCBI lineage: Eukaryota > Metazoa > Chordata > Actinopteri > Sciaenidae > Larimichthys > Larimichthys crocea. The sequence continues at coordinate 179,081 of NW_020854764.1, read as the reverse complement.
ATTCTCATTTATCGACAAAAAAAAACGAATTGTAAAAAACGATCAGGAAGGTCTCATCGTGCCTCAGGTAAGCGGTTCAATGATTGGTGGAATTACGGTTTGGCCCCAAAAGTCCTTCCTTTTCGAGATGGAGTTCTCAGCATTTTCTCTCAGTCTCTAACTGACATTCTAACAGGTGCAGATCCGTCTGCTGCTGATTAGGTCCTGGTAGCTTGGCACCTTCAGCCTTGTGAAGGAGAAGAGGGGGGAGGGGCCACCGAACCGAGCGGCAGCCATTTTTAGTAGTTTGGCACTTCATTTGAAACTTGTCTGTCTAAAAATGGCACGACAGACACAGACAGCAGAGCCGCTAGCTCCTAGTCGTTAAATGCTAATGATGATTACCATTAGCCCTTAGGCATTAAATACATGCTCATGTTACACCATGGTACTGCCAACATGGTCATTTAATTGTAGTGCATCCGCGTTAACATGCTAAAATGTTACATGTACTGTTCTCATGCTAATGGTCATTGCTCGAGCAATTCCCCGTTCAAATGACTAATGCTAACATGCTAATGTTAACATGCTAATGCTAACATATTAATGATAAACATGCTAGCTCATCCGCTCTAACATGCTAATGCCAACATGCTACTACCAACATGTTATCTGCTAAACATGCCAATTTTAAACATGCTCATGTTAAACTGTTAGCCCATCAGCGTACATGCTAATGGTAACATGCCAATGTAACTGTTAGTCCATCCGCGCTACACATGCTAATAATGTGTTAACAGTTAATGTTAACATGCTAATGTAACATGCTAATGTTACAACTGTTTAGCCTATCAGCACTCAGCCGCTAACATTGCGAATGTTAAACATGCGAATGTTAACATGCTAATGTTAACATGACCAATGCTAACATACTAAGTTAACTGTTACCACATCCGCGCTAACATGCGAATGATTTAAAATGTTAATGTTAACATGCTAATGCTAAACATGCAATGCTAACATGCTCAATGTTAACTGTTAGCCCATCAGCGCTTTAAACTGCTAATGCTCACAAGACAATGCTAACATGCTATGCTAACCTGCTACTGTTAACTGTTAGCCCATCAGCGCTAACATGCTTAATGCTAAACATGAGAATGTTAACATGCTAATGCTACCTGCTAATGCTTACAATGCTAATTTTAAATGTGAATGCTAACCGCTAGTGCATCAGCGCTAACCTGCTAATGCAACATGCCAATGCTAACTGCTAGCCCATCAGCGTTAAAAATTGATAATGGTAACATTTGCTCATGTTAACATGTTCATGTTAACTGTTAGCCCATCCGCGTTAAAGGCTAATGCCTACAAAATGCGAATGCTAACAGCTAATGTTTAACATGCTTAATTCTAACATCTAATGTTAACTGGCTAGCCCATCGCGTTAAACCTGCTACGGCTAACATGTTAATGCTACATGTTAATGCCTAACATGCTAATGTTAATGCTAGCCCCTCAGTCGCTAACATGCTAATAAAACATTTTAATGCTAAAACATGTATCAAACTGCTAGTCCATCATTGTTTAACATGCAATTTGCTAGAACGTGAGCGCTAGCTGCCTCCTGTGTCTAACATACACATGTTCAAAATTGAATGTTTGAGGTTTGCTTTTGAATACAGACCCCCAGCAACAGCCCACTCGTCACTCTCAAAATTTCTTTTCTAGTACTGAATTTGCTGAGCAGTGTCAGTAATTTACTTGTATGGGGACGACAGGGCCAGAGTAAGGCACACTCAAAATTTCTTTAGAAATTTTTTCTTAGTTATTATTATTCCTCTTCGTTTCTTCTGTGTTTTTTCGGTTCTTATCCTCCCAGATTTTTGTCGCACATACACAAACGGGTATCAAACCGACCGGCTCGGCCGGGACATCGATTGGCTATGACTTTTTCTCTAAGAGTTTCGGCAACCGGTTTTGCCAAAAAATCCCGAAAAACGAAGCCAAAACTGGACTGGGTGTGTATTGCGAGAAACTTTCCAGAGCTAGAGTGACGTGATGTCATCGCTTTAGCGTGGAGAGGGTAGGAGACGTCAGTGAAAAACTAAACTGGATTTGACTACCGTGGACTTCAACATTGCCCACTACAGACACGATTTTCACATAGAACGTAGTCAAAAATTTGTTTGTTATCACTCACATTCGCCTGCCAAAGCTGTCTGACATATAGTTTTGGCTCCTGCTGGGCAATTGTCGACTACTCCCGGCAAACAGCCTCATAGGACTCCAATGTTAAAAAAGGAGCGAAATCAGCGCATCAGTGCTAACATGCTAATGTTAACATGCTAATGTTCGTGCGCCATTGCTGCGGCGTGCGCCCTAGCCTAACCAGCCCCCCCCCCCCCCGCGCTCCTACTCCCCATTGTCCATCGCTAAGCGCCAGAGTGTGTTTGGGGTGTGTGATCTACTCGTTACATATATATATCGGGACTTATCGGCCCAAATAGCACGTCGGCCCACCGGGCAAATGCACGGTATGCCAGTCCGTCCCTGGCCGTGACCCAAATTGAGGAAAATTTTCAACTTCTCAAATTTATTTAATGAAAAGATGGTGCAGTTTGGTGGGTGTCTATTAACATTACAAGGCCTGTGAATAGACGGCACTCCGCGGCATAAAAAATCCACTTCAAAATAAAAGCACAGGATTTTGTTCTTAACATTTTTTTTCCCAGGCAAAGGCCCGCGACCCACTGAGAACGGGAGCCACCAGTTGAGAATCACTGTGCTAGAGCATCAATGTTAACATGTTAATGTTAACATGCTAATGTTAACATGGTAATGCTAACATGTTAATGCTAACATGCTGATGCTAACTGCTAGCTCATCACTGCTAACATGCTAATGTTAACATGCTAATGCTAACATGATAATGTTAACTGCTAGTGCATCAGTGTTAACATGATAATGTTAACATGCTAATGTTAACATGCTAATGCTAAAATGCTAATATTAACATGCTAATGCTAACATTCTAATGCTAACTATTACCCCATCAGTGTTAACATGCTAATGCTAACATGCTAATGTTAACATGCTAATGCTAACATGCTAATGTTAACTGTTAACCCATCAATGTTAACATGTTAATTCTAAAATGCTAATGCTAACATATTACTGCTAACATGCTAATGTTAACATGCTAATGCCAACATGCTAATGTTAACATGCTAATGTTAACTGCTAGCGCATCAATGTTAACATGCTCATGCTAACATGTTAATGTTAACATAGTAATGTTAACATGTTAATGTTAACATGCTAATGTTAACTGCTAGAGCATCAATGTTAACATGTCAATGTTAACATGTTAATGTTAACATGATAATGCTAACATGCTAATGCTAACTGCTAGGACATCAGTGCTAACATGGTAATGCTAACATGCTGATGCTAACTGCTAGCTCATCACTGCTAACATGCTAATGCTAACATGCTAATGCTAACATGATAATGTTAACTGCTAGTGCTAAAATGCTAATATTAGCATGATAATGCTAACATGCTAGCGCATCAACGTTAACATGCTAATGCTAACATGCTAATGTTAATTGCTAGCATGTAAACACTAGCTGCTCCTGTGTCTAAATAAACATGTTAAAAATGACTGTTTGAGGTGTGCTTTTTGAATACAGACCCCCAGCAACAGCCCACTCGTCACTCTCAAAATTTCTTTTCTAGTACTGAATTTGCTGAGCAGTGTCAGTAATAATGCATGGGGACGACGGGGCCAGAGTCAGGCACACTCAAAATTTCTTTAGAAATTTTTCTAGTTATTATTATTATTAATCTTACGCCCTTTTTTTGGTTCGCTACTCCTCCCAGAGTTTTTGTCGCACATACACAAAACGGGTATCGAAACGAGCGGCTCGGCCGGGACATGTGTGCTATGTCTTTTCTAAGAGTTTCGGCAAACGGTTTTGCCAAAAATCCAGAAAAACGAAGCCAAAAAATGAATGGGTGTGTATTGCGAGAACTCTCCAGACCTAGAGTGCGTGATGTCATCGCTAGAGTGGAGAGGGGAGAGAACAATCAGTGAAAAAATAAAACGGATTTCACTACCCTGGCCTCAAATGCCCAGCTACAGACATGATTATCCCCTTAAAATGTAGGAAAATTCGAGGTGATCGCAGTGATAACACTGTTGAAGCTGTCTCCTATATAGTTTTGGCTCCATACAGGCTGATTGATCGACTACTCCCGCCAACAGCCTCATAGACTCCAATGTTAAAAAAGGAGCGAAATTTTCTGGAGAAAGGCAGAAGTAACGTTTCTCTCTCTTGCTCCTGAGGGCACATTTCTTCATTTATCGACACAAAACGAATATGTAAAACGATCAGGAAGGTCTCATCGTGCCTCAGGTTAAGCCGGTTCAATGATTGGAATTACGGTTTGGCCAAAAGTCCTTCCTTTTCGAGAGGAGTTCTCAGCATTTTCTCTCAGTCTCTAACTGACATTCTAACAGGTGCAGATCAGCTGCTGCTGATTAGGTCCTGGTTGCTTGGCAACCTCAGCCTGCGTGAAGGAGAAGAGGGGGGAGGGGCCACCAGAAGCCGAGCGGCAGCCATTTTAGTAGTTCTTGGCACTTAATTTGAACTTGTCTGTCTAAAATGGCAGACAGAGACAGCAGAGCAGCTAGCGCGTTAACATGCTAATGATAATTAGCATTAGCCACTAGGAATTAAATACATGCTAATATTAATATGGTAATGCCAACATGCTAATGTTAACTGCTAGTGCATCAGCGTTAACATGCTAATGTTAACATGCTAATGTTAACATGATAATGTTAACATGCTAATGTTAACATGATAATGTTAACATGTTAATGTTAACATGTTAAAGTTATCATGCTAATGGTAATTGCTAGTGCATCAGCGCTAACATGCTAATGCTAACATGTTAATGTTAACATGTTAAAGTTATCATGTTAATGGTAATTCCTATCGCATCAGCGTTAACATGCTAATGTTAACATGGTAATGCTAAAATGCTAATGTTAATTTGCTAATGTTAACATGCTAATGTTAACTGGTAGCCCATCAGCGTTAACATGCTAATGTTAACTGCTAGCGCATCAGCGTTAACATGCTAATGTTAACATGCTAATGCTAAAATGCTAATGTTAACTGCTAGCGCATCAGCATTAACATGTTAATGCTAACATGTTAATGCAGCATTAGCATGTTAGCAATTAGCACGTATTCTTAGTGGCTAAAAATTAATGGCTAGCACTGATGTGCTAGAAATTAATATTAGCATGTTAGCAATTAACATGTATTTAATTCTTAGTGGCTAATGCTACAGCTTGCATTAGCATGTTAACATTAGCATGTTAGCAAGTAGCATGTATTTATTTCCTTTTGGCTAATGCTAATTGCTAGTGTGTCAGCCCTACAGCTAGTGCTAATGTGCTAGCTGCTCTGCTCTCTCCGTCATTTTAGTTAAAATTAAGTGCCAATTACTGCTAAAATGGCCACCGCTGGGCCTCTGCCTGCTGGCCCTAATCTGCAGAGCAGTTACTGAATGCACATATAGTCTTTTATTTTGAAGGGACTCTTATTTTGAAAATACCCCCCCCCCCCCCCTCCTTCAGGCAGACTTGAACCAACTTGACCAACTGCCGGCTCTAATCAGCAGAGCAGTTACTGCACCTGTTGTCAGTTGGAAATGCTGACAGAGAGAGAGAGAAAATGCTGAGACTGAACCGGCTTAACTTTGAGCATCATGAGCCCTTCCTGAACGACTACATAGGTATTTTGTGTCGATAAAGAAGAAGAATTGAAGAATAACAACAGGAACTAGAAAATTCCCGCAGAAATTTTGAGAGTGACGAGTGGGCTGTTGCCGGGGGTCTGTAGTCAAAAAGCACACCTCAAATAGTAATTATTAACATGTTTATTTAGACACTGGAGCACATTAGCATGTCTTTAATTTTTAGTGGCTTAGTGGCTAATTATCCACTAAATCAACATTTGCCACTAAGCCACTAAAAATTTAAAACATGGCAATTTGCCAACATGCTAATGATAATTGCTAGCGCGTCATGTTAGCAATTACCATGTCTTTAATTTTTAGTGGCTAATGTTAATTGGTATATTAGCATTTGCATTGGCCGCTAATGTTACCAGTTAGCATGTCTTTACAGCTAGCACTAACGCGCTAGCTTCTCTGCTGTCTCTGACACGCTAACAATTAATATTAGCATGTTAACATTAACATGTATTCTTACTGACTGAAAATGAGTGGCTAGCATTAATGTGCTAGCAGTTAACATTAGCATGCTAGCATTAACATGTTATCAATGAGCATGTATTTAATTCTTAGTGGCTAATAGTAATCAATAAGCATTAGCAGGTTACCATTACCAGGTTAGCATTAGCATGTTAACATTAGCATTTATTTAATACTTAATGGCTAATGCTAATCGTTAACACGCTAGCTGCTCTGCTGTCATTGTCTGTCATTTTAGACAGACAATGCGCTAGCAATTATCATAAGCAGGTTAGCTTTAGCATGTTAACATGAGCATGTACTTAATTCCTAGTGGCTAATGTTAATTAAGATTAGCATGTTAACATTAATATGTTAACAATGATTATGTATTTAATTCTTCCTGGCTAATGCTCATTGCTAGCGCAGACGGCTAACAATTAACATTAACATGTTAGAATTAGCATGTATTTAATTATTTGTGGCTAGTGCTAATTAACATTAGCATGTTAGCATTAGCATATTAGCAAGTAGCATGTATTTGGTTATTCGTGGCTAATGTTAATTGCTAGTGTTGACGCGCTAGCAATTACCATTTGCAGTAATTTTAGCTTTGGCCGCTAATGTTAGCAGTTAGCATGTCTTTACAGCTAGTGCTAACGCGCTAGCTGCTCTGCGGTCTTTGGCGCACTAACAATTAATATTACCATATTAACATTAACATGTATTCTTAGTGACTAAAAATTATGGGCTAGCACTGATGTGCTAGCACTTAATATTAGCATGTCAACATTAGCATGTATTCTTAGTGACTGAAAATGAGTGGCTAGCACTAACGTGCTAGCAATTAACATTAGCATGTTAACATTACCATGTTGGCAATGAGCATGTATTTAATTCTTAGTGGCTAATACTAATTAGCTTTAGCAGGTTAACATTAACATGTTAGCAATGATCATGTATTTAATTCTTAGTGGTTCACAGGTGGTTGTTTTATCACCACAGGGGGTAGTCTGTTGATGAGGTGAACAAGGTTGTGATCATAGCGACCCGCGGGGGAGGGAAGATGTACACAAACACGGCAATGACCTGTGAAAACTCCCTCGGGAGGTAGTATGGCCGCATGCTGACCGCTAACAGCTCCAAGTCTCTGGTGCAGAGTTGCTCCTTCACCCTGATGTGTCCCGGGTGGCACCATCTATCGTTCACAAACCAGGAATCCCCCTCCCTTTTTCTTACCGATCTCTGGTGCTTTCCGGTCCGCCCGGACGAGCTGGAATCCGTCCAGGTTAATGTGCGAGTCCGGAGAAAGTTCAGTCAGCTAAACATGGTTTATACCGTCTTTTCTTCTCCCTGCGCTTCACCTCCGCTCTGCATCCTCTTCTCTTCCTCCGTAACTCTCTGGGGATCTCCGGCCGCTCCGCTCAGTGAAGGGGTGTGTGTCGCAAGCCTAACAGCTGATCCCGAGTGTAAACAATGGAGCCTGGTTCAATGTATTTCCCACAGCCACATCAAAAAGTGCCGAAAACAGCAAGGAGCAGACCACGAATGTCACAATGTGAAACATCATAGCTGCCCACTTGCTTAAAGTGTCGATGAGGTAAAAACACAACAAATAAAAAAACTAAAAAGAGGTAGAAAGTTCGGAGCTGCTGTAACAAGCGGCTGCTCACTCCGGCGCTCACTATCGATATAGCTATCGCTATGCTAGCAATTACTATTTGCACTAATTTTAGCATTGGCTGCTAATGTTAGCAGTTAGCAGGCGGGAGAGGTCCCACGAAGGGATGTGTTTGTGTGTGTGAGAGAGAGAGAGAGAGAGAGAGAGAGAGAGAGAGAGAGAGAGAGACTGTGTGTGTGTGTGTGTGTGTGTGTGTGACACAGAAAGGCAGACGAGACAGTGGAAGCTGCAGCCACAACGTAACCTATTTCTAATAAAAAAAAAGACGAAAAAGAACATATCCTACTTCTCTCGCATTCGCCAAGAATCGCGATTCATTTTTTCTGTCAACAGATGCGAGTCGTCACACATTTGTACCGATTTTAATCGTGTCACGATGCATCGTTACATCCCTAGTGGCTAATGCTAATTAACATTAGCAGGTTAACATTAACATGTTGACAAAGATCATGTATTTAATTCTTAGTGGCTAATGTTAATTAACATTAGCATATTAACAAGTAGCATGTATTTGGTTATTAGTGGCTAATGTGCTAGCAATTACTATTTGCACTAATTTTAGCATTGGCTGCTAAAGTTAGCAGTTAGCATGTCTTTACAGCTAGCGCTAATGTGCTAGCTGCTCTGCTGTCTCTGTCGGCCATTTTACACAGACAAGTTCAAATGAAGCCAATAACTGCTCAAATGGCCACTGGGCTGCTGCAACTGTTGTCAGTTGGAACGGCAGTTGAAAATCCTGACAGAGAGAGAGGGAAAATGCTGAGACCAGTCCTCGAAGAGGAGGGCTCTATGACCAAACCGTAATTCCAATCATTGAACCGACATAACTGGGGACATCGCGTGCCCTTCCTGATCGTTTTACATAGTTATTTTGTGTCGATAAATGAAGAAATGTGTCCTCAAGAGCAAGAGAGAGAAACGTTACTTCTGCCTTCCTTAAGAAAATGTCCCTCCTATTTTAACATGGCAGTGAATGAGGCTGTGGATGTGAGTACTCGATCAGTTGGCCTGTATGGAGCCAAAACTATAAAAGAGACAGCTTCAACAGTGTTATCGCTGCGATCACCTCGAATTTTCCTACATTTGAGGGGATAATCATGTCTGTAGTGGGGCATTTGAGGCCACGATATTTAAATACGTTTTATTTTTTCACAGATTTTTCTCCCTGCTCCTCACTCTAGCTGATGATGTCATCCACTCTAGCACAAACATTCCGCCACATACACACCCATTATAAACCCAGAAATTTGACTAAAAACCTGCTCAACTTTGAGCCTTGATAGTTTAAAAACGGTAAAAGCTGTCGATGAGTGTTGTGAATCCCTGAAGATAAGGGAAGCATACCTCCGTTTTAAAGTTCAAATGCAGTCTCTCGGTTAAAGTATGCCAGAGCAGTTCATTGTTGAAAATGTCTGTTGAAATGTACTTTTTTTCAGGCCTCCCCAGTCATTCCCTATGGGAAATTTTTCGCAGTTTTTCCAGAATAAATTCGCGAAAAACACGCGAATCTCTTAGAAAAGTAATAGCACTCGATTCGGGATCAAGACGCACGTTTTGATATATAATTTGTTGGGGTCCTCTCACCGCTGCGGGCCGCATTCATGTTCGAAAAAGGGCGGAAAATGAATAATAATAATAATATTGCCATGAAACACGCAGAAGAACAATAGTTGACGAGTGTCGTAGGCACTCGTCACTAATAATATTGCCATGAAACACGCAGAAGAACAATAGGCACTCGTCAACTACTCCCAGAGCTTGCTAGCTCTGTGAGTAGTTGACGAGTGTCGTAGGCACTCGTCACTAATAATACCTCCTGTTGGATATTTGATCACAGTTTGATTGTTGTGAAACACCATTTAGAGTCCCCAAAAGGCTGATCCCGAGACGCAGCTGAGGGACTACATTTGCCCCAAATATGTTGTGTATTGTGTGTGTGTGTGTATATATATATATATATATAATATCCGTATTCATGGCCACACATTGAGAGTTTATGAGCTCACACACGTCAGCACAAAATGAGTGAATGAGTGAACGTCAGATTAAACACAATTACAAAATAGCACAAGAATGACTGTTTGGGTTTTTGTTTTATAAATAACTTTGTTTGCATTAAAACCACAGGTCTCTCAGTCCGTGACTTTTCCTAAATATATGTTTGATGGTTTCGTATCTTGTATGGTGTTTATATCTAACATGTCACTGTTTATCAAATCAACAACATCTAGGCTATTCTGTCCTTACATAATTACTGAAGAGTCTCTTCTCTCGCGCTCGCGCACTCTCTCTCTCTCTCGCTTGCTCCTAATCTGCATGTAGTGAAAGCCACAGCTGGACATCAGTATCCATCATACTGTATACTGTACTATCAATATGGCCACTATGGCGTTCAGAGGAATAAATACTCAGAAATCAAATGTGTTTCATACTGCTGGCTTCAGAAAGCATCAAACAGATATAACTCTTAAACAGTTACCAAAAACAGACACTATGAGCAGAGTTTTCTTTAATAACAAGTTCATGTTGGCATGTTGTTGTTGTGCGTGACATTGCAGATACAAGCGGTTACAGCACTGCCTCAGTGTTATCTTATCACAACTTTTTTTTTTTTTCCATCAACCAATCCGCGGAACACTTGGTGCTCTGGGGGGCGATATGAACTGATCATGATGATCCTTTTCACCAGTAGCCACATCCATGATTGTGCTCTGTCTCAGCTGATCGGCTCACCTGCCTCTGTCTCAGCTGATCGGCTCACCTGCTCACCCCAGCGTATCTGTTCGTATCTGTTCAGCCTATCTGTGATGTGTCTTTATACAGTCTACGGTGAGAGCGGAACACACTGATCCTCCCCGTGGACATATGAGGCCTTGCAGCTGGTTTTCACACAGACGACTTAGGGGCATTTCCAGTCGGGGTCTCACTGACTATGTCATCGCGGGGGATTACATTACCGTCACGGACCTGTGAAGGACCTGTGAAGGACCAGCCAAGGACCAGTCACGGGCCCGTCACGGAAACACGGGAACTTTTGAGTTGCTACATCTGTACACACCATTATAGACCCAGAAATTTGACTAAAAACCTGCTCAACTTTAAGCCTTGATAGTTTAAAAACGGTAAGCTGTCGATGAGTGTAGTGAATTCCAGAAGAGAAGGCAAGCGTACCTACGTTTTAAAGTTTAAATGAAGTCTCTTGGTGAAAGTAAGCGAGAGCAGTTCATTGTTGAAAATGTCTGTTGAATTATTTCTTTTTTTCGGGCTTTCCCATTCATTCCAATACGAAATTCTTTGCAGTTTTTCCAGAATAAATTCACGAAAAACAAATCTCTTATAAAGGTAATAGCACGGATTCGGGATCAAGACACACGTTTTGATATATAATTTGTTGGGGTTTGAACCCAAATTCAGGGCTGTTGACCTCCCTGAACCTGGAAGCCTTCATGACTGGAGGGATGTCTGGCTTGTTCTGTCACAAAGTTCCCACAATAGTCAGACCCTTCTCCAGGAGATGCTCTGCAAGAAGCACACTGGTGAAGAAGTTGTCGGTGGTGATGTTGCGAGTCTGTGTGTGTCTGAATACACTGCACAACTGATGGACAGTGTTTTCCCCCAGATTCTTCTGGATGGGTTTGAGATAGGTTTGGGTTGGGATGTCTTCCCCTGTCAACCAACCTACATCACTGAAGAAATGGGGAGGTGTGGAGTGACAAAAACTGCTGCGATCCAGCCACAGGAGACAAGCACATAGTGCCAGTTGTGTCCAAGAAAAAAAGATCGCAAAGCCACCAATTGCTGCTGGAAATGCAGTACCACTTTGTGCAATGGTCACAGCCAAAAGCTAGTAGTTTGTGACAGCTGCACACAGTGAGAAGAGAGAAGATGTTTGTTTGATGTTTGTGTACATATGTGTGGACAGTGTTATGGTCCCCAGACCTATTGAATGTTCTCTGTTCGTCCTCCATATCACACCAACAGACAGAGGGACACATAAATATGTTTTGATACCTGATTGATTGATTATGTGGTAAAATGTGAATAAAAAGTGGAAAATAAACATATCAAAAATGAAATTACTCTTTTGTTGAACAAAATATATCATCTCTAACCAAAATGAAAAAAATGTTATTGCAAAACCGCATTGATTTGATTGACATTTTTGACCCCACTTATGGAAGAGTGGGGTAGTGATACAAAACCTGCAATTTCTTAAAATTAATGAAAAGATAAAAAAAAATGCAAATGGACTCATGTCACAAACATGTCTTATGAGGAATACCTGGAATATGAAAATATTTAAACTTTTAATTTTAAAGATTTTGAAGAATAACAACCCATGGGGTCATTTTTGACCCCACTTATGCATCTAAGAGTTAAAGCTGTAATAAAAAAAATGATTTGAAAAATATTGCATATGGTTTTGACTTTTGTTATCCACTTACCTCCCTGGACTTCAGCCCAACTTGCATTGAAACCTCGACCACTGACGTAGGCATCAGACTTGAAGCGGACGGTCAGCAAGTTACCAGTGCTGGAGACATGCATTGGGCTTGATGTGGTGCTGCAGAGCTTAGCCAGCTGAGGAGCCGACAGGTCTGGGCCTCCATACACCTGAGTGGAAGCCAAAAAGCCCATGGGTGTTCATCATTTTAAAATAATATAAGATTACCAGTTACACTGCACACTACATTTGTTTAGGCCAATACAGTATTTATCAGTAAATACAATACCACCACCCCTCACTCAGAGTACAAAATAGCACTGAATTATGTGGCAAACAAAAACTGTAAACAAAGCAAAATATTTTTTATATTTTAGAGTAGCAAGTAGTAGACATGCTATTATTTCAGTTGAGTTGTCTTCACATTACACATAAGTGCTATGGGTCAGAGTTTAAGATATGGATAGCCCCTTTTGGATATTGCTGCCAAAAGATCCCACAGAAAAACTAGGAAAGTGGGTCTGTACTGCTCTTTAACAAAGACGAGGCAGTTAGCAAGACATACATTTGCCAAAAAAGCACTGAGCACTTAACAGCAGCTAGGTTAGAGTGGATTGTGTTGTTTAAGAAAAATCTAACCTCTGGCGACCTAGTGTATGCTTATAATGCCATGTCTAACTGTAACAGAGGACTTGTCTGCTTCATTTAGCCCCTCACAAATAGATCATCTTGTTGATAGTACTACAGGATCATTACGGACAACTCTAGACTCTATTGCACCTCTGAAAAAGAAGACAATTAAACAAAGAAGGCTAGCACCATGGTATAGCCAGCAGACTCGTAAATTAAAGCAAGAGACACGTAAATCTGAACGCAAATGGCGTGCCACTAAACTGGAAGAATCTCATCTAGTCTGGCAAGATAATCTCAAAACATACAGGAAGGCTCTCCGTAATGCCAGAGCAGCCTACTACTCTTCATTAGTAGAGGAGAATAAGAACAACCACAGGTTTCTCTTCAGCACTGTAGCCAGGCTAACAGAGAATCACAGCTCTACTGAACCATCTATTGCTTTAGGTCTAAGTAGTAATGACTTCATGAGCTTCTTTAATGATAAAATTATAACTATTAGAGACAAAATCCAACACCTCTTGCCCTCAACAGGCATTGATCTGCATTGTGATACAGCAAGTTTGGAAACAGCTGTAAAACCTGATATGTATTTAGACTCTTTTTCTCCCATCGACCTTCATCAAATAACTTCAATCATTTCTGCAGCTAAGCCGTCAACCTGTCTCTTAGACCCCCTCCCAACCAGGCTGCTCAAGGATGTTTTACCTCTAGTTAGTCCTTCTTTATTGGATACGATTAATCTGTCTTTATTATCAGGATATGTTCCACAGTCCTTTAAGGTAGCTGTAATTAAACCTCTTCTTAAAAAGCCCACTCTAGACCCAGAGGTCTTAGCCAACTACTGACCGATATCAAACCTTCCCTTTCTGTCTAAGATACTTGAGAAAGCTGTGTGACTTTCTCCATAACAATAGTCTATTTGAGGATTTTCAGTCAGGATTTAGAGTGCATCACAGAGACCGAATTAGTCAAAGTTACAAGTGACCTCCTAATGGCATCAGACAAAGGACTTATCTCTGTACTTGTCCTGTTAGATCTTAGTGCCGCATTTGACACCATTGACCATCAAATTCTTTTACAGAGACTGGAACATAAAATTAGCATCAAAGGAACCTAAGCTGGTTTAAGTCGTATTTCTTAGATCGATCTCAGTTTGTTCACGTCAATGATGAATCCTCCATGCATACCAAAGTTTGTCATGGAGTCCCACAAGGTTCTGTACTTGGACCACTTCTATTCAGTTTATATATGCTTCCTTTAGGGAACATTATTAGGAATCATTCTATCAATTTTTATTGTTATGCTGACGACACCCAATTATATTTATCGATCAAGCCTGATGAAACCAATTAGATAACTAAACTCCAAACATGCCTTAAGGATATAAAAAGTTGGATGACCTACAATTTTTTTTATGTTAAATTCAGACAAAACTGAAGTTCTTGTAACTGGACCCAAACACCTCAGAAACTCTCTTTCTAGAGACTTAGTTACTTTAGATGGGATCACCCTGGCCTCCAGCTCCACTGTAATCTTGGAGTTGTTTTTGATCAGGATTTGTCCTTTAATGTCCACATAAAACAAATTTAGAGGATTGCATTCTTCCACCTACGTAACATCGCTAAAATCAGATGCATTGTCTCTCAAACGGATGCAGAAAAACTAGTCCACGCATTTGTTACTTCAAGGCTGGACTATTGTAACTCTTTGTTATCAGGCTGCTCTAATAAGTCTCTTAGGACTCTGCAGTTAATTCAGAATGCTGCTGCACGTGTTCTGACAGGAACGAAGATCAGAGATCACATCTCTCCCATTTTGGCTTCCTTGCATTGGTTACCCATCAAATCTAGAATAGAATTTAAAATTCTTCTCCTTACTTACAAAGCTCTTCATGGTCAGGCACCATCTTATCTAAAAGAGCTCATAATACCTTACTACCCCTCTAGAACACTGCGCTCTCAGGATGCTGGGTTCCTTGTAGCTCCTATAGTCTCCAAAAGTAGACTGGGAGCCAGAGCTTTCAGCTATCAGGCTCATCTTCTGTGGAACAAACTACCATTCTGGGTTCAGGAGGCAGACACGGTCAACACTTTTAAGAGTAGACTTAAGACTTTCCTTTTAGATAAAGCTTATAGTTAGGGCTGGCTCAGGTCATCCCTTAGTTATGCTGCCATAGGATTAGACTGCCGGGGGACTCCCCCTAATCCCCGGGTTATGCCTAGCCAGGCACGGTATTGGTTGTAGATGCAGTCACATCTCCCTTACCGAAAACCCCCTCTCTCTCTCTCTCTCTCTCTCTCTCCCTCCCTCTTACCATCTGTGGACATACATGTCTCGTTAATGCATGTTACTAACCAAACTTCCCTGGAGTTTCTGTGCTCTATCGTCCAGCAGGTTCTCGTGGATCGTGGCTGCTGTGATCCTGCACGACAACCACTACACATTTATTACTGTCATTATTGCTACCATATCTGCTACTGTGGTCATTTTATCATTCATTGTCATTTTGTCAGTCATTGTAATTGTATAATATGTTTGTGTTGATTTGTTCTGTACACGTGACATCCATTGCACGTCTGTCCGTCCTGGGAGAGGGATCCCTCCTCTCGTCCCTTGTTGCATTATTTAACAATACGTTACTTATAGAAACCCTGATTTAATAACAATTTAAAACTTTACAGTGTTCAATTAGAAAATGTAAATTATTTAACATAGCTAATAGCTGTTTAACATATTATTACATATTATTGATTTTCATCATCATTTAAGATATTATTTAATATTCCTATATAGGTAATACATGGATCACATACCATCCAAGACATTCCTTGACAACAAAGCTCTCCCAAGTATTTTAATTGATTAATAAAAATAGAGTAAAAGGAAGAGTGTAAAGATAATGTCTTTAAATCATTCTTCTTTTGAGCAAAATACAATTACAGGTGTCCGTCTATGCACAAAAATATAATTTGTAATTATCAGTTGTCATTTATTCCATTATGTACACCTGTCTCAGTTTCCTATTCTATTGTTCTGTTGTAGGGACATTTTCCAGGCGAGATTTGCAAACAACTCTATTACCCTAAAGATATATATAAACCTCTTGGCATCCACCCCATTATAGAATACTGTGAATTTAGGTAAATCACCATGTACAGTTACTGTCATCTCACATCTAACCAGGTCAACCCATCTTCTAAGCCACTATCACACAAAGTTTAACAAAAATCTAAAGTCATTCTCAATCCAATGCATTAATATCTGTAGCTGTGTTGTCCAAAACACAAAAGGTGGTCTTGGCCTGCCAGATCTTTAAAACCTACTGTTTTTAAGGAAAGGGGAGTTTTGAGCCTACCCATAGGTCTTTTTTTGCCAGACGTATTTTGACGGAAGTTTATCTAAAATTTTTGTATTTTATAGATCTTTTAGATGCCTCGTTTATACAGGTATGTATTTAGTTTGTGTGTAGCATATTGGAGATCAAACTGTTTAGTGACTGCAGAGAAAATGTTGTTTTTAAAGACTCAAGGTCAACTAGAACACCCTGCCTACAGTGGAGCATGGCGGTGGCTCTGTAATGCTTGGGGCTGTTTTGCTTCCTCTAGCACTGGACCTGACACCCTAACCCTAACCTGTACTGTACAGAACAATAAAGCTTAGTTTAGAGTGGCCCTCACTGTTACTTTGCAGCAACGAATAATGTAATAATGTCCAATAATGTAATAACATGCCAATAATGTAATAACTAGACTGATTAGACTTTTTCATCTAACACTAAGCAAACATGCAGGTCACATGACCACTGTTCTCTTCCTGAATTCTAGCACATTCCACTGTGCCAAGTGATCTAACTACCATATACACTTCACAGTAATGAATTAAATAATTTTCCTCCATAGATCAAATTATGAATTTACATATCTAAGCAAATAAACAATAGTCTAAATAAAGATTTTGTACAACAAATAATTCTCAAATTCGCTCTTACAACCATAATTAATGAGAGAGAGTGCTACATAGTGCATACCCTTGTTGAATGAATATGACATTCTTCTTCATAATATTCACTCGGTGTCTCGCTATGGGATGCAGCCTCCTGCATCCCTGATAGAAGCATTTATCTCAATCCGCCAATCCTGATTGGCTGGTGAATGTGTTGATCC
This sequence comes from Larimichthys crocea, assembly GCF_000972845.2. NCBI lineage: Eukaryota > Metazoa > Chordata > Actinopteri > Sciaenidae > Larimichthys > Larimichthys crocea. Next base: position 161,911 of record NW_020854764.1, on the reverse strand, counting down.
GCGCCGCACCCAGTAGTCCCATCTGCAAAACCTCTTCTCACCTGAGAACTTATCTCACGTCAGAGCTTTTCGCTAGCTTAACTGTTCACCAGACGGATCTTTGCTAGCTTCCGTCACTGGACGCTAGTGTTGTGCTCTGGCTTCTGCCTTGTCCGTTCATACCAGACCGGACTGGTAGGTATTCTTTTCCGACCCCTCCACGGCGGAATTCCTCTCGGCTCCCTCCATGGTGGAATTCCTCTCGGCTCCCCTCCACGGCGGAATTCCTCTCGGCTCCCCTCCACAGATGCTCGAGTTGGTCGAACTAAGTTAGCACAACAGCTACCCCCTCGACCCCACGCTAGCACACCAGCTAGCCACAACCCTTTTCTCCACTGGCACTCCAGCTTGTTGGCGAAATGGAGACCACTAAGAATCCTCACACCAGAGGAGACTCTCGGCTCTGTTGCTGTGGGAATAAAATTTCAGGGAGGCACACCCACCCAGTGTGCAGTACCTGCCTGGGGGTTGACCACGCCAGGTTAGCCCTCAAAATTCCCGGGTCCTGTGGACACTGCAAAGTGTTTACGGTCAAGAGCCTCAGACGCAGGCTAGCCCGCCAAGCTAGCCTCGCGGACCGTGACCCGTTTCTTCCCACCGCTGACCTAGGTGCAGCCGCGGAGGAAGACGAGGTCATGGCCAGAGAAGTTCCAGTGACTGGCTACGACTGGGCCGCCCAGTGCGAGCAGCTCCGAGCTCCCCCGTTTCCCGAGGAAGACGTGCTGGAAATTGGCCTCACAGAGGATGACGATGACGCCTCATTCCTCATATGGGGTGAGCTCTCCATGTGGACCTGCTCAGCACGTGCAAACGTGCGGCAGAGAAGCTGGAGGTCCCCTGGCCGGTTGCAGTAGCGGAGCCCACCCGGTCCCGCTACGAAGGCAAGCGGCTCCCCCTGGCCTGTAGTGCAGTAAAACAGCTTCTTCCTGTCTTCCCCAAGTTGCTGGCCGAGCTGTCCAAAACTTGGAAAAACTGCCCTGGCCTGTAGTGCAGTAAAACAGCTTCTTCCTGTCTTCCCCGAGTTGCTGGCCGAGCTGTCCAAAACTTGGAAAAACTGCCCGTACAGCAACAGGAGTCCCATCCCGGGCGCAGCATCCCTTGACTGCGAGGCGATGGTAGCCCAGGGTCTCCTCTCGATGCCTCCGGTGGAAGCCCCCGTAGCTACGCATCTCTCCCCGGGCAGCACGAGCCAGCTATCTGCGGCCTCCTCCAGGCGTCCAGTGCTGCCAACCAAGCCCGAGCGGTTCCAGTCTGCACTGGCTGAGAGAGCGTATAAGGCAGCCACCCTTTCGGCCAGGGCTCTCAGCACTCTCTCCATCCTCACTGCCTATCAGGCAGAGCTGTTTGGGGCATCCGCTGACGAGCAGGACCCCGACTCGTGGGAGGAAATGGCGGTCATCGCCGATTTGTCCCTCCGCATCCAGCGCGTCTCAGTCCATGCCACGGGCAGGATGATGGCGACCCTCGTCATTCAGGAGCGAGCGAGATGGCTCAGCCTCGCTAACTTGACTGACAGGGAGCGGGATGACATACTGGATATGCCAATTGTCCCGGAGGGTGTTTTCAGCTCTGCATTGGCCACGATGCAGCAGCGATGTGAGGCAAAGAAGAAGGACAACTAAGCCCTGAAACTTTGTCTCCCTCGAAAAGCACCCACGACTTCACCTCCAGTGCAGCGCAAATCGTTTGCTCAAGCTGCCTCCCAGCCGCCGCATTTCAAGATGCCGTAGCGGCCGCAGCATCTCGGCCCGCCCCTCCCGCCGAGGAGGGAGCCCGGAGCTGGCTGGCACAGAAAATCTCCCGCCCCGACCGTAATCCTGCCGCCGCCACCGGCTGCCGCGGCCTCGGTCCCCCAGGCGAGGAAGAAGAAGAGAGCAGGCTGACAGCCTTCCTCTCTCCAGGTGGAGCATCCTGCCATTCCCCGTTATGCAGGCACCCACCATTCTGGCTTTTTCGTGTGCGTCCCACGCCGCTGCTGCCCACCCCAGAGCCAGTCTGCGGGAGTAGAGACATCACCTCGGAGGTTTGCACTGTTGCGCCCCGAGCAAAATTTCCGCAAGCACACAGATACACACATGTCCCCAAACGTATGAAAAAAAAAAGAAATCTGTCATAGCCAGGCCACGAGCCAAGGGTGCAGATAGCAAAAAAAGCCAAAATGAACAAAAATACCCTGTCTATAAGCAGTGTGGCCACCAAGCCCTTTGCGGCTCTGCCCCCAGGATGGGCATCACCATCCCCGGGGAGCAGAGCGACAGGCCCTGCGGCGATGCCCAGAGGTTATTTCCCTGCTCTACTGCAAGGGGGAGCCTCAGCACCGCTGTCGGGACTACCGTGATAGAGCAGGGGGTGCAATGCGCTTCTCCTCTTTCTCTCAAGTGGGAAAATTGGAACCGCAACTGCAGCTTCACCGTGGGTGTTATGCACGATTTCTCAGGGATACCTCCTCGTTTCTCCGGCGTAATACAGTCACGAGCACAGGGAGAATTTGCTTGAATCTTACAGGAGGAAATCCTCTCTCTGTTAGAAAAAAGAGCCATTTCTGTTGTATCTCCCAAACAGAGTCTGTCAGGTTTTTACTCCAGATATTTCCTTGTTCCCAAACGGGGGGAAGGGGAATCCGCCCTATTCTGGACCTGCAGGCCCTGAACAAATTTCTGCGAAAATACAAATTCAGGATGCTGACACATGCGGCACTGCTGCGTCTAGTATGACCGAGCGATTGGTTTTCGTCCGCGGATCTGAAAGATGCGTATTTCCACATTCCCATTTACCCCCGTCACAGACGATATCTCCGATTTGCCTTTCGGGGGGGGTGCTACGAATACCGTGTGCTCCCATTCGACCTGTCTCTCAGCCCGAGGGTTTTCATACGGTGCACAGAGGCCACTGTGGCCCTGCTCAGACGCTGGGGCATACGGCTGGCCACATATTTGGACGACTGGCTCCTGCTGGCGCAGTCAGAACAGGAGGCCAGGGCCAGGTTCCACCCGCACCCGGAGCGAATGCAACTGTGGGCCTGGCCCGTGAGTGGCTCAGTTTGACCACTGCTGGGCTTCCGCAGAGTGTGGTTAACACTATACAAAACGCCAGAGCTCCATCCACTAGGTCTCTGTACGACTCTAAGTGGGGAGTGTTTGAGCAGTGGTGTCTCGAACGAGGCCACGTCCCTTTTCAGTGTTCTGTGCCAGCGATACTGTCGTTTTTACAGGACCTGATTGATAAAGGAAAAGCCTTTTCCGCGGTTAAGGTTTATCTGGCGGCTATAGTGGCCTGCCATATAGGATTTGGGGACAAAACAGCGGGCCCCTTTGGTGTGCCGGTTTATGAGGGGCGTGCGTAGGCTTTTCCCTGTCTCCAGACCACTAATACCTCCGCAGGATTTAGTGGTGGTTTTGGAGGGGCTTAAAGGCCCTCCATTTGAGCCATTGCTGGAGCCAACACCTGTCCCTTAAGATGGTGCTGTTACTGGCTCTCGCCTCTGCGAAGCGAGTGAGCGATATCCATGCGCTCTCTGTGAGCCCTGCGTGCGCTCAGTTCGCACCGGGGAACACACGTATGGTTCTGAAGCCCAACCCAGTCTTTGTACCTAAGGTGGTGGGTCCATGTTCCCCGATTGAGCTCGCAGCGTTCGCCGCTTCTCCTGGAGAGCAGCGAGCGCACATGCTGTGTCCGGTTCGAGCTGTGCACTCTTATATAGACAGAACACAGAACATCAGGAGGAGCGATCAGCTGTTTGTCTCCTGGGCTGAACCCCGAAAGGGACAGCCGGTCACAAAGCAGTTCCTCCGCGGCTGCGCCTAGGTCAGCGGTGGGGAGAAGCGGGTCACGGTCCGCGAGGCTAGCTTGGCGGGCTAGCCTGCGTCTGAGGCTCTTTACCGTGAACACTTTGCAGTGTCCACGGGACCCGGGAATTTCGAGGGCTAACCCCCAGGCACCCCCAGGCACCCCCAGGTACTGCGGGGCGGCTGTGGCTCACAGGCAGAGCGGGTCGTCCACAGATGATCGGCGGTTCGATCCCCGGCTCCTCCGGTCTGCATGTCGAAGTGTCCTTGGGCAAGATACTGAACCCCAAATTGCTCCCGAAGGCTGTGCCATCGGTGTGTGAATGTGTATGAATGGTTAGATCCTCAAACTGATGAGCAGTTGGCACCACGGTAGCCAATTCCATCAGTGTATGAATGTGTGTGAATGGGGTGAATGAGATATGTAGTGTAAAGCGCTTTGAGTGGTCGGCGCTATATAAGTACAGTCCATTTACCATTCATTTCATCCCTCCCTGAAATTTTATTCCCACAGCAACAGAGCCGAGAATCTCCTCTGGTGTGAAGATTCTTAGTGGTCTCCATTTCGCCAACAAGCTGGAGTGCTAGTGGAGAAAAGGGTTGTGGCTAGCTGGTGTGCTAGCGTGGGGTCGAGGGGGTAGCTGGTGTGCTAACTTAGTTCGACCAACTCAAGCGTCTGTGGAGGGGAGCCGAGAGGAATTCCGCCGTGGAGGGGTCGGAAAAGAATACCTACCAGTCCGGTCTGGTATGAACGGACAAGGCAGAAGCCAGAGCACAACACTAGCGCACAAAACTGCGTCCAGTGACGGAAGCTAGCAAAGATCCGTCTGGTGAACACTTAAGCTAGTGAAAAGCTCTGATGTGAGATAAGTTCTCAGGTGAGAAGAGGTTTTGAATTAGGGGAATGTTATCCGCGCACACTATATATAGTAGATGGGACTACAGGGTGCAGCACTGATGAACACATTCACCGGCCAATCAGAATTGGCGGATTGAGATAAATGCTTCTATCAGGGCTGAAGGAGGCTGCATCCCATAGCGAGACACCTTGCTCATATTAAGAACTGAGGTTATGTTAGATAACCAAACGACTATGCCATCCACTATATCTATTTTTGATGAGCAAACTGCACAAAAACTGCAAAATAATATTTTATTTCCAAGAAATAAAACTATTTATGTATTATTACATTATCGGATAACATTTTTTTTAATGCTATGCCAATAACGTAATAACCAGCCAATACATTATTGGCTAAATGTTATTACGTTATTGGCTCAAAAACTTAATTACATTTTGGCTGGTTATTACGTTATTGGCCATTTAAAATGGCCAAAATGACTACGTTATTGGCAGGTATTACATTACTGTACTTTATTACATTATCGGTTGCTACACACCTGACTTGAACCCCATCAAAAATCTCTGGTGGGGTTTGAAAAAGGCAGTCGCAGCATGCAAACCCAAGAACATTAGTGAACTGGAGGTCATTGCCCATTAGGAATGGGGTAATATTCTCCAGGAATGCTGCCAGAAGCTGGTGTCTGGCTCTGCTTCACATTTACAGCAGGTCATACCAGCAAACAGTGCTCTAATAAGTACTAAAGACGCTTGTTGTAAAGGGGTTGAATCATTTTGAAACTGCAGTAGTCATTCAAAGTAGCATTTTGTGTTGAATTTGGAGAGGCCACCTGAAATATTAGTTTTCTTGAGCTATTTAAATTGTTGTTGTTTGATTTGTTTATTGCAAACAACTGAAAGATAAACTAGCTTATAACAGTTAGCTTATAACAGTGTTACTTCACATAGCCCTGCACACTCCAAATAACCTGATTTTGACCCTTTTTGTATGGGACCTTGTGTTGTTGTTGTCCAGTCTAACTTATTTTTGAGGTGAACACCCAGGTATTTGTATGCTCCAACTATCTCGATATCCAATCCCTGGATGTTCACTGGTGTGGTCTGTGTTGTCTTCCTCCTGAAGTCGATCACTATCCCCTTCATCTTGGTGGCAGTGATGTGGAGGTGGTTGAGATTACACCAGTTGACAAAGTCTGTGATGACCCCCTATACTTATGCAGTTCACTTGGATAGAGTTCTGCTCAAAGAACTCATGAAATGCATGTAAATTTCTGACAAAACATGATGAACTACACAAATCACCCAAAAACTATTAATAAGTACTTGCATCAACACAACAATTTTGAACTATGCACTGTACACTAACAAAAGACATTAAGTGTGTTTAGCCAAAACCAAGAAGATAAATAAGACCATAGCTTACTTCAAGCACATCATAGTTGCAGTCTTGGTGGAACTCCACATCAAACTCAAGGATAGTCAGGGTCATGCTGCTGCCAGCTGATGTGGTGATATACCAGATACACTCCCTGTTTTCTGGATATCTGTTGGGGTAGTCTGGGCTGGTAAAGGAGCCACTGGGACCAGATAACTCCCCACCACAACCTGTAGGGATGCACACCAAGGCAGAGGGGATTTTATTTTCCTGAATCCCTACATTCATCTCTTTGGTGTCTCCTGGTAACTTTCCATGTGTCCCAGTGGGAAGAGAGCCACAGTAATGGCATTGACAAGCACAACCCTGGTTCTGTGATATTTTCTCACTTCAATTGCTAAAGGCACATGATATAAACCTCTGTGAGATCTGGCGGGTAAAACAGTCATTACAGAGAGAGAGAGATAGAGAGACGCACACAAACACACATATATACAGGGCGAGAGAGGAAGAAATGTGACGTTACAACGTTCTAATGTTTTACAGTGTTTAAGTTCAGTATAAACCCCACTAGACCTCCTCTAGTAAAATAAAGGTCTCACACAACTGTTTTAGTAACTTTGAGATAAAAATCTGTAAATATAGAGATGAAAGTCTCTGTGACCCAGTCAATCCTCCATACGGACTCTACAGTTCACTTCCGCCGGGAAAGCAGCCTCCTTCTTGGGCAAGAACTAGCCAAGTAGCTCCCGCTGTTTACCAATGATGATTACGTGATGTGATTTCAATACTTGAACTCAGTGACTTTATAACTTCTCACAGCGGTGCTGTAGGTAGTGTCTTTGGAATTAATTGATGAATTTAAACATGGAAAAGTCACCATTACCTGCCAAGTCCTCCACACCAACACTACAGTATAGAGGACTTTTGAGCTCTAAACGTCTTTATCTTTAAAATCATCTCCAATATTTACTGTGTTTTACCACATGTCTGCTCATGAAGCTTCTTAGGTTGGGCAGAATCTAACATTCACTCTGTTGATTCACTTTATTTGTTTCCATGGCTGTATAACTGGCAACCCGGAGCTTCGGCATGAGCCATGTAGTTATCAGACCAGATCAAAACAGAAAAAAACCCAAACAGATGGCCCAGTCTGTCAAGGACAATTTCAAAATAAGAAATACAAGAAGCTTGTATTTCAATAGATCATGTTGATGACACATCATATTAATTTTATGATTAAACACAGTAAATATCTCACATATTGTACAATTAACAATACAACTGTGTGGTGAAAACCTTATTAATCTATAAAATTGTTGGAAAAAAAAGACATGGAGATTTATGATTAAGATCTGGCTACAAAATTGCTAAAGTCAACGGGTACAAGCCAAACATGCTAGGCATGTATTATCTTTTTTGTGATTTATGCCAAGATCTATTCATAACAATAGAGTACTTAATCTTCAATCAGAAGAATCTCATCAGATTTTGAGAACTGCAGTATCACAAATTTGTTGACAAAGATGAAAGATGAAACAAGTACAAGTCTCTGTTTAGAAGACATTTCTTTCTTACCATTCTGGTACCACATCATCTGGAAGCCTGACATAGACACAGAGGAGTCTGTTCTGAAGACCATGGTGAGGGCTGAGCTTGTAGTGCTGTTGGCTGGCGGAGGGGTGTATCCACAGAATGTACCAATCAGAAGACCTTGCTCGTTAGGCCCATCATAGAGCTAGGACAGTAATATTTGGAGAAAGAAGTATAAGTAAAATGTTTATGTTTATGTGTATAACTATCTGGTATTTGATCAATGCAGCATGCTGATGATTTCTGATGCTGCTGCTTGTGCTAAGGCAGTGTTTCTCAAACTGTTTACATCACGCATGTCCTCAGAAAATATCCTATCCTAGTCATGAGCACACAGTTCAAGCAGGAGGCTTAGGTTAATTCCTTATTTACTGTCAGCTACACTGTAGGGAAGTACAGGGAAGTGTAGGGAAGAGGGAAGCATGCCAAAGAGTCCATAGGAAGGACTGACTAAGTCACAGCTACTTTTCCACTTAGGCTCTAATATTTAATGTAGAAACCTCATTTTAAAAAAGCTGAACAGTATTCTGTAATAACACCGAAAGCAAATAACAATGCAAAAAAAGCTACAGTAGTAGCCTATGGATTTGAAGGATAGCTCCAGGGAAAAGGAGTCCAACACTGCGCAGTAGATAAGGGTTAAAAGGTAATCCAAAAATCCAAAAATCATTCAAACTAAAAGATTAGTAGATAATTAAAAGATTGTCATTGAGCAAGCACAATCTCATTACAATGTTAAGAGTCAATTAATACAGGGTGGCGTTGCTGAGCCTTAATGGAGTAAAACGTGAGTTTGGAGGTTCCTGCCGATTTCAAGTAAAATTGCTATTCTTCTGTGCTTTTTGGTTATTTTTTCCTTCTTATCTTACTCCGTAGTATTTTGTGTTGGAAAGTTTTACTTTGGACTGCGCAAAATATCTCACACGGAAAGACATTCGCTACGGAAAGACATTGCTGATATTTTTAAGAAGGAACTCCAAGACTCCCTCGGCGAGGTTTTGTCTACTATCAAGCTTGACCTGCAAGCAGTGAAAACACAGCTGGCGAATGATAAAACTGCTACTGATGCTACCATGTCTGAGCTAAAAGGTACGGTCAGGGAGATGGAGCACACGATCTCTGAGTGCTCCGATGACATCACCAAGATGAAATCTACTATCAAGTTCACAGCTCACAGCCAGCGTTGCCAAGCTGGAAAATAAATGTGAAGATTTGGAATCCAGGTCACGGTGAAACAACGTCAGGATAGTGGTAGTACCAGAAGGCCCCGACACCTGCACCACTGCTGCTGTGGCCGCCTTACTAAAGGAAGTTTTGAACCTGGTAAAGGAGCCGCTTTTGGACCGGTCCCACCGCACCCTCCAACCCAAGCCCGGTGAGCGCCCATGAGCCATTGTATGCAGACTTCACCATCACACTGACTGTGTTGACATTTTACACCGCGCTAAAGAGCACCGGAAGCCAGCGACTACGTTAAAACCTTGATTTCTGGGGGAGCTCCAATAGCTTTACAGTCCTGTATTGTAAGTTGTAAGTGTATTATTGCTTAAAACATATGGCCTTAATTCTGAACCGATGTGGTTTTCGGGTTTGTTGCACTAACTAACTTAGTGTTACTATTGTTTGGTTATAGCAGGCAATTGTTTCTCTTTTCCTTATAAAATAAGACTATACTACATTTTGTGTTTTTTATTTATTTATTATTTTTATTTATTTTTCAGTACTTTCTCTTTTTTGCTCTACGAGTATTAATTTAGCCTATTTTATTTTTTCTCTATTCAGTGTTACATCATTACTGTACCCATCTGTTCTAGGTGGAAATTTGATTTGTGCCACTAAGGTGAACTGTTATTTTATTCTATTTTATTTTATTTGAATGTTCACCTTTAGATGAAACAAAATTGTATTGTGAGCTGTTTTCTGTTTGTTTGTTCGTTAGTTTTTCCATTACAATTCATGCGCATACTGTTAAACAGAGTTGAGGTCGGCAGGTTTCTTCTCTCTTACTTTTGCCTGTTTTGCTCCAGGTTGTTCGAACTCTACTCTGGACAACTTTTGGTTTTGTGGGATACACTGCTGTCCCCTTCGTTTTGTAGTTTTATGGGGACTTTAGGTGTATCTGTGTATTAGGGTATTTTGGGGCGAGGGTGTCCCACTTTGGCCACAATATGCATTTTTTGGTTGTTGTTTTCTTTATTACTTGAATGGTTAATGGCAATATAGATCCCAGCATTGCTGGGTCAGGTACACCTCTCAGATTTATTAGCTGAAATATCAGAGGTATGGGTAATCCTGTTAAGAGATCAAAGGTTTTGACACACTTGATATAGTTTTTTTACAGGAGACTCATCTTCACATTAAAGATCGAGGTTACATTGCTCCTGGGTAAGTCAAGTCTTTCACTCAAATTTTACCTCAAAAGCTAGAGGGGTGACTATTCTCATAAATAAGAAAGTTAAATTCTCATCCACTGATGTTATTGCTGATAGGAATGGCAGATACCTTATAGTTGCTGATACCCTAATGCAAAAAAAGGTTTTATTAGTAAATGTATATCCCCCAAATTTTGATGATGTTGAATTTACTAACAGTTTCCTGAGTAACATCCCCTTCTTGAATACTCACCTGCTGATCTTTGGAGGGGATCTAAATTGTGTTTTTGACCCATTATTGGATCGGTCTAATCCTCGTAATTTGACTCAATCTGCTATGTCTAAAACATTCTCAGATTTCATGAAACAAAATGGTCTCATTGATCTGTGGAGATCTCGTAACCTTTCTGTTAAAAACATTTCTTTCTTCTCTCAGGTGCACTTTTCATATTCTAGAATTGATTTTTTTTTATTGATAGTACTCTTAACTCATGTGTAAATTCTTCTCACTATTTAGGTATCGTAATATCTGAACATTCACCTTTGGTATTAGATATTCAACTTTCTACTTACAAATGTAGCCCACCATTTTGGAGATTCAATTATCTTCTTTTGGCAGATAAAGAATTTTGCAAATTAATTTCAAATTCTATTGATGAGTTCTTGTCTTTCAATCAAAATGACTCCTCTTCATAGTCATTATTATGGGAGACACTTAAATGTTACCTTCAGGGTCAAATTATTTCTTACTCTGTCCTATCTAATAAGAAGATGAATGCTAGGCTTGTTGAGCTTACATCTGCGATTAGTAACCTTAATCAAAGTTATCTTCTGAACCCTTCTCCTGAACTACTTAAGCAGCATCTTGATTTGCAAGCAGAATTCGACCTCATTTCAACTAAAGAGGCAGAGCACTTGTTACTACGCACCCGTGGCTCATATTACAAATATGGTGACAAGGCAAGTCGTTTACTGGCACATCAGTTACGACGTCAAGCTGCCTCCCGTTTGATACCCAGTATTAAAAACTCTCATGATGCTATTATTACAGATCCCTTGGAAATTAATACTAGAATGAACGAATTTCTGCAGAACCTTTCGAATCCTGTTATTGATACTAATACTTCTAGCCAATTGGACTCTTCACTCTCCCTTGAAGAAGTATCAAATGCTATTAAAGGTATGCAGTCTAACAAAGCTCCAGGCCCGGATGGGTTTCCAAATGAATTTTTCAAAAAAAATATGGGTAAACTGGCGCCACTACTTCTAGCCGTATTCAATGAATTCTTAGAAAGTGGTTCATTACCTCCAACTCTGACACAAGCCACCATAGCACTCCTTCTCAAAAAGGACAAAGATCCAGTGTGTTGGATAGATTGGATGCATGTTATGGAGCCCCAGAAGTGATTGATGATGCACTTTTCCAACAATCAATAGCTTTCCAAAAAATCCAATAGAGAGTATGTAAAACTCCACGAGTTAAGCGATCTCCTCATGGAACTAGAGGCAGCAAAGGCAGATGGAGACCTCCCAGGACTCCATTACTTAGACACAGCATGGGGAATAAATCCTCTGGTCCAAAAGTTGCCCTTTAGCCTACAAAAGAAGTGGCTTTCTCTCGGATCCAGCTACAAACTAAGGCATATTATCTCCTTCCCTCCCTTTGAAGTTTTTGTTGACTTCATTAGAGAACCCGCTACAATAAGAAATGATCCAAGCTTTAGGTTTACCACGCAAGCTGATGCTATTCCTAAAGCAGACAAGACTCCTTGGAGACCAACTAGACAGACGGATGTGCGTCATTAAGCTCCCCTTGCTACAGACAAACATGAGATAAGAACTGACAATTCTGAAAGACTGTGCCCAATCCATAAAAAGCCTCATCTACTCCAGAAGTGCCGGGCTTTCCATGAGAAACCGTTGGAGGAACGTAAAGCATTCCTGAAGGAAAACAGGATTTGCTACAAATGTTGTACTTCTACACAACACATAGCCAAGTACTGTGAGTCACAAACAACATGCCATGAGTGTGGTAGTAAGAATCACATCTCTGCTCTCCACCCTGGACCAGCATCGTGGACCAAAGAGCCATGCCTCTCTGCAGAGCATGGCGGGGAGCAAGACTCTCCCAGCTTCAGAAGTCTGTGGTCAAAGTGACACATCATGCTCTAAGATCTGCCTCGTCACAGTCTATTCTGCTGGCCATCGAGATAAAGCTTTGAAAGTCTACGCAATCGTCGACAAGCACAGCAATAAATCTCTAGCTCGTTCTGAGTTCTTTGAAGCTTTGAATGTTCCAGTGCTGCATTCAATCACCCTCACCTACAATCAGTGGCTCACCATATTCAATCTCAGTTCAGGAACTCTTGCAGGGCAAGAAAACCATCATCCATGCTGTTCAAGAGGAGACATATGCTCAAGAGTACGTCTGTGTAACAAAGGGGGAAAAGCTTCCTAAGGACAGTCCTCTGAAAACATTGGATCCTTTTATCGATATTGATGGTCTTTTGAGAGTTGGAGGTCGCATCAGAGAAGCAGAACTCCAGCCAGGAGAGAAAAACCCTCTCATCATTCCAGGAAAGCATCATATAGCAACACTTTTGGTAAGATATTACCACCACAAAGTGCAACACCAGGGACGATTGCAGGTTTCTGGATAGTCAGCGGGAAAAGGAGAGTGAGCAGCGTTATCGCCTTTCAACTGAACCTCCGTTCACTAATGTCGGCCTTGATGTGTTTGGCCCATGAACAGTGTCTTCACATCGGACTCGAGGTGGCCTTGCTCAGAGTAAACGGTGTGCGGTGTTATTTACTTGTTTGAGCGTACGAGCCATTCACATTAAGGTCATCGAGTCTCTAGATACATTAAGTTTCATTAACACTTTTAGGCGTTTCCTCGCCATTAGGGGTCCAGTGAAACACATCCGTTCTGATCGAGGAACCAAATTTATCAGTGCATGCAAGGAGCTCAGGATTCCTTCCAACATCAACAATAGTTCTGTGGAAAAGTTTCTGTTGGACCAAGGCTGCATATTGATGTTCAATCCTCCCCATGCCTCTCACATGGGTGGTTCATGGGAAAGAATGATTGGTGTAGCAAGAAAGGTCTTGGACGTGGAAGCATTGTGCTTCTCAAGGACGACCAACTAAAGAGGAATGAATGGCCACTGGGACTTATCACTCAAGTCTTCCCTAGCAAAGACAGCAGAGTACGCAAGGTGGAGATCAAAGTCTCCAGGAAAGATGGGATTAAAATGTTATTGCAGCCTATCATCGAGATAGTCCTGCTCTTAGCTCCTGAGATTAAGCCATAGTAAATGCCATGGACAGTAGTGGCGGTCTAATCCCGCCAGGCGGGGAGTGTTCTGGTACTTTAGGTTTGTTCAATAGTTCTAGGAGTAAGTTCATAATACTGCCACTAGTGGGCAGTGGTCTCCCTCTAGAGACTCAGGAGGTAGCTTCAGGAAGCCATGTTTTTAGATCTGCAGGAGGCAACACAGAGAACAGCACTGCATGCTGTCTGTTAACATGAGCAAATAACTGTTTACATCCTATGCTATACGGAGCATCGTCGGTATGTATTATCATTGTATATCCTTATGTTTAATTACAGTTCATTATTTGTCACTACAAAAGGTTGTTCGTGAAGTTTGAGGGAAAATGCTGATTCTCAGTTAATTTCAATGAGGTAAAATGGCTATCAAGGTAGTTGCTACCGATTTCACTTAACATGTGCTATGTGTATAGTCAGTAGTCCATACTATAGTAAAAGATCGATAACATGTTAAAAATAAGAAAGTTATGGTTAATTAGAGTAATAGTTTAAAAATAATAAATACACAATACAGATGTAAACATTAGTGAGTTAAAAAAGTTTAAAAGTGAGTGATTTAATTCATGATAAAATATGTTTACAGCGTATGTACAAGAGGTGTACAGTAGCAATTTGTCTGATTGTCTAATTTATTATCAGCTTTGTGTATATGAGCCACTGTGACAAATTAATTTCCCTGGTGTGGAATCATTAAAGTCTGTCTTATACCATAATGATATCATGGTGCACAGATGAGATGCTGCCTTCTGTCACTGAAGCAAATTCTATCAGTTTATTACTGAAGCTTACTATGCTTACTAACCGTTATGCGTAATGTTCAGGTTTTATTTAATATGAGCATCTCTGTACCTTGATGTAGTCATAGGCACAAACGCTGGAGGTGGCCTCTAGTTGGAAGGCTGTAAAGGTGTAGTTGACAGTGTTTCCATTGCTGGCTTGAATGGTCCAGCTGCACTGGGAGTTTTCTGGGTAGTTGTTGGGAAAATTCAGTGACTCCACCACTCCTTTGTGCTGGCTTGAGATAAGCATATTACGGCATTCTGCAAACAGACACAATCAAACATTATTGTACAATGTAATACAATGCAAAACGACTTTAAATGTTATCATTATTTCTATGTTTTTATGGACTGTCATGGACAGACCATCCATTGTCAGTCCATATGACATGCCTGACATATCCTAAAGGCCTACAACTTATTCTTTGTCCAATTTCATCTCTTTTTTTTTAAGCACTACTTACTACTAAGGTATAATACCATGTTAACAGACACACATCTATTAATATTGTTGTTTTAATAATATTGTTTGACATATAACAGCATCATTTTGATTATGTATTGAAACTTGGCATTAAGAAGTCAATGAATTCCTTGTTCCATACTAAATGGATCACATTCATCTGCAGAGATGAATAGTCTCAAGTTACAGATCTTAAATATTGTGGACATTTTGTTGCATTAAAACTACAATTCACAAATTTGCTTACTATTAAAGTGTTTTCAGATAATCTATATTTTTATTTCTTTACATTCTTGTACACTTATCACACCACTTTGATGTATTATTTCTATTTATACTGTAAACATTATCTGCCATCATATAAATATCCAAGTGAACATGAATAACATGGTCACAGGTGGTCTTTCTTAGAAATTACCATACGTACGTGTATATTTAATGGAAAATAGCCATGATGAATGTGAAATAAAGAATGTGAAAGAAAGAAGAAACAGGATTGCTTTGTTTAACTGAAAAGTATGTTTAGTACTTTGCGTTGGTTGTAATGACTGAAAGTTGTATATATGTATGACAGAATTTAAGATATATTGCATTTCAAACTTGTATTTGTATTAATTGCATTTGCTGTCTTTGTGTCTGTCTACCTGCCCAGGGACTGCAGACAGAAATGAGTTATTAAATCCAGTACAAGAGATTAGTTCCATTCATTTGTCATATACCATGTACAAAAAACTCTAAACTACTGACGCAGATCCTGATCCTGACTACCTTAACTTCTACTTAAGTGCATGGTATTTTCAGTAAAAAGTAGTTAAAGTCTGAGTAAAGTCAAAATAAATGTGTTTTGAGTTTGTCAGACTAAAGAAGAAAGTGTGGGGTGGCTAGTGGGTTGTGCAGGCACCCCGTGTGTAGAGGCTACAGTCCTCGCAGCCGTCAGCCCCGGTTCGAATCCCGCATCGGATGGCCCTTTACTACGTGTCATTCCCCCTCTCTCTGCCTTCTGTCTCTTTTCAGCTGTATTATGCATAAAAGGCCCAAAAATATACTTCAAAAATAAAAAATGAAGAAGAAAGTGTTATTAACCACCCAGACAAATTTGAATGACTAAAAATAACGCCAATTTTATGAAATTAGGTGTCAAAATCAGGTAAAAAGCTCCAGAACTGTGGGGGCGTGTCCGCTGAACCACTCTGGGCGAGTTGAATGAATCTCTGTCTCTTTCTGTCTTTCTCTCTCTGTCCAAATGTACATAAGTCATGTATCTTAGTGAAATGCTGCACGGCATGTGGTCACTCCTATGCAGGTGTCTCTTGTCCGTGTGCGACGTTACAGACACAGGTAAACTCGGATCTGACTACATATATTCCTTTTCATAGCCACAAGCTGCTGTTGCATATAAGAGATGTCCCGTGTTCCATTACCGGTGTATTCTCCTCTGGACTCCACTCAGGAAACGACAGCAGTCTAACGTTACATGCACTGACATTAGTTAACACAAAATGAGAAACCCTAACATGATTATGCACAATGTAAAATCACGTTTCTGTGCACCACATCACCTAATGTTACTGTAATTACTGTATTATTTTCATGTCTGCATTAATATGGCCCTTCACAATCCACTTCTTCATCACTTAATTTTTTGGAAATGAAAATAAAGTAATGGAACTTCAGAAAGAAACATGGAATTGCCTTTCATGGACGAGTTTTGGGCTCCTCTACCAACCTCAGGCTGCAGAAAGAGCTAACGACTGGGCCTGAAACTGATAGTGGGTGACGGAGCTGTGGGTGAGATAAATCGCTTTTGCAGCAAGAAAAACACTAAAGTACTCTGCTTTACCAAAGATATGGTGTCTGGTATCTCAAACAAGATCCTGAAGATTGCTCCTGAGCATCCAACAGTTAAATCTCTCATCATACACACAGGAGCCCTTGATGTTGTGAAGCAACAATTGGAGGTATTAAAACGGGACTTTGTTGAGCTGATGAAGAGAGTCCAATGTCTAAATACTGAGGTGTTTTTCAGTGGACCTCTACCAACAGTTCGGCGAGGAGATGAGCGATTCAGCAGGCTGATAATGGTAAACAGATGGCTCAAAGATACATGTGCTACTCAATCGATAAACAAGTCAGGAGTACAGCTGCTAAGCTCCAACATTTTTTAGCTTTTGCGTCAGACACCAGTAGCCACTGCCAAGGACCAAAGGCAAGACAATCCAAAACAACAGATTAGGACTTAACATAACTGTACTGACCTTCCAACATTCAAATCTCTGACAAAAACACACCTTTTTAAAATTGCTTTTAATGTTTAATGTCTAATGTGTTTTTAGTGTACTATCTTATATTGTTTTGATGATTTGTACTTCTTTGTAAAATGTCTTTGAGTACCCTGAAAAGCGCTTTTAAATAAAATGTATTGTTATTATTATTTAACATGGAGGACAGCAGACCCAGAAAGAACCGGCAACATCATTATTCTCACCCCAACAAGTGGAGTCTCCCCCAGCCCCAACAGGGGACACCCAACCTCCACCCCCCCAGACTCCACCCAGCCCCCAACTCTCTCCATTCAGTCTGGACGACTCCCCACTTCTGGATTTCACCGACAGGATGAAGAGTCTTGTCAATATGGGAATCCAACTAACACCATGCCAAAATCCCCTATTTTCTCCCCGTAAGCTACCACATCGTCCAGCCCCGCCTGTTCCACCTCGGAAACAACCCTCGACTAAAAGTCACTGAGCCCCCCCCCCCACCTCCTTTGAATCATCATATCTATGAGTCTGACTGATACAGTGCTGCTCATAAGTTTACTTACCCCGATACAATGGTTTGTTTCTTGGCCATTTCTCAGAGAAAATGAATGATAACACAAAATGTTTTCTTTCACTCTCGGATAGTGGTTGGCCAAAGCCATGTATTGTGAAATATCTGTGTTTACTCTTTTTAAAGCACAATGACTATCCAAACTATCCAAATCACCCTGATCAAAAGTTTACATACCATTGTAATTTGGCCTGATAACCTGCACCTAACTTGAAACAACTGGGATTGAATGGCTATTAAAGGTAACTATCTTCACCTGTGATCTGTTTGCTTGTAATTAGTGGGTGTGTATAAAAGTCAGTGAGTTGCTGGACTCCTGAGAAACCCTTGTATCCCTCATGTGGTGCTGTTCTGATGTCTTGGATGCAGAATCATGGGAAAAGCAAAGCAAGTACAACTTTACAAATCAGGAAAGGGATATAAGAAAATTGCCAAACAGTTGATAATGCCTGTCAGCGCTGTCCAAACACTAATTAAGAAATGGAAAGTAAGAGGAACTGTAGACATCAAACCACGGTCTGGTAGACCAAGCTAAATTTCGCCCACAACTGCAAGGAAAATTGTGTGGATTCCTGATGGTGGATCCAGTGGTGGATCCCTGGTGTTTTGGGGATGTGTGAGCTACAATGATGTTAAAGGGGGAAATACACCATATTAGGAACTGGGGTATGTAAACTTTTGATCAGTGTAAATTTGGTCATTTCTGTTGTTATTTCGGTTTAAATTGAGTTCTCACATTTGTTTTACAATAACTGTCCACTAACCACACGTGTGTCATTATTTATTTTCTCTTACAAATGGGCAAGAAACCATGAATTCTGTAAGAGTATGTAAACTTATGAGCAGCACTGTATGTGCCAGGTCCAGGCTGCAATACTGATATAAATCTTCACCAGGAAAAGTCAGGGCCCAATGGAGTTCAGATACCCTTCTCAATCCCTGTGATGACAGGTAACAGAAAAGTGGTTAAACTGATGAGAAATAAAAAGGGTTCATTTAAATCTGCCAATCTATTGAGTATAGCATGTCAGCCACGAAACTTAACAGTGTCTCCTATTATCTCCACAAGGATAGCCCTACTCAATATCAGATCACTAGCCAACAAACCACTGGTAGTAAATGACATGATTATGACCTATAATCTAGACTTTTTACTTCTTAGTGAAACATGGCTGACTGAATGTAGTTGTGTTACCATTCTTAATGAGGCAGCACCAACAAATTAGTTTTATGAGTAAGAGTCGAAGTGGCAAGAAGGGCGGGGGTGTTGCTGCCATTTTTAAATCAGTATTTCAGTGCAAGGACATTACATTTGGTGATTTTAGTTCTTTTGAATATCTTTGTTTTTTAATGAAGGGTAATCCAAAAGTCCTTTTTCTAATCATTTATAGACCACCAAGGTACTCAGGAAAATTCATCGATGAGTTTGCTGATCTGATGTCAGTTATCTGCACTGACTACAACTTTTTTATCGTAACTGGGGATTTTAACATTCACATAGACAATAACATGGATACTAATGCCAAAGACTTCTGTTCTCTACTTGACACCTTTGGCCTTGTCCAACACATGAAAGGGTCCACACACTCAGGGACACACTCTAGATCTGGTTATCTCTAAAGGTGTTGACATTTCTTCTGTTGTTGTTAAGGACTTGGCTCCTTCTGATCATTTCTGTGTGTTCTTTGGCTTACAGATAATTCCAAACATTCAGATAACCTCTGTGTCTGTTAGGAAAAGGTACATAAATGAGAATACTCGTGCACCTATTAAAACTAAGATGACCTTGACTAGACAGAGATCACCATGGAGGAACACTATGACGGTAAAGGCATTGAAAACAGAATGCAGGAAAGCAGAACGTAAATGGAGAAAAACTAAACTCCAAATTCACCACGACCTCTACAAACAAAGTCTCTGTAATTTCAACCATGAGTTAATCAAGGCTAGACAGCAACACTTCTCTAAAATTATTAATAAGAACATCAACATCACTCGCACTCTGTTTGCTATAGTTGATAAGCTTACAAACCCACCAAAAAAGAAGAACTCTCTTCAAAAGAAAAATGCAATGAATTTGCTTGCTTTTTCAATGAAAAAATCAAATCTATAAGGTTAAATAACACAAATCTACAAAATGATAAAATGACACAATCCTAAAACCGCCTAGGAATGAATCAACTGTGATGTCAGAATTTAATACATTTGATCAAAAAAACGTAGAATAAACAGTTAAGCATCTTAAACCATCGACATGCTGTCTTGATGCTGACATGCTGATGCCATCTGACTTTTTTTTAAGCTATTGTGAAATCTGTCCAAACAGAACTGCAGCAAACAATAAATTGCTCACTTCAATCAGGCACGTTTCCTAAACCCCTAAAAGTAGCTGCCATCAAGCCACTCTTAAAAAAGCGAACGCTGGATACTTCCAAGTTAACCAACTACAGACCTGTCTCAAATCTTCCTTTTATAGAAAGTGGGTTTTAATCAACTCAGTAATTTCTTGAACTCCAGGGGACTTTTTGACAAATTTCAATCAGGTTTTCGAGCTCACCACAGTACAGAAACAGTTCTTATTAGAGTGTTAAATGACATAAGGTTGAACACTGACTCAGGCAATGTATCAGTTCTGGTCCTGCTGGATCTCAGTGCTGTGTTTGACACTGTGGATCACAGCACACTGCTGAACAGGTTGGAAACATGGGCAGGACTCCGTGGAACAGTCCTAGAATGGTTCATGTCATTGGAAGTAATTAATCGGATCGAGTGGCTATGACATGTGGGGTTCCTCAGGGGTCAGCTCTTGGACCCCCTTTGTTCAGCCTATATAATGGTGCCTTTGGGTCAAATTCTGCAGAATTCTAATGTCAACTATCATAGTTATGCAGATGACACACAGATATATCTTGCGCTGTCCCCAGATGACTGCAGTCCTATAGAGTCATTGTGTAGCTGTCTAGAGCAAGTCAAAAATTGGATGAACCAAAATTTTCAATCTTCAATTAAATCAAGAAAAAACTGAGGTCATTGTTTTTGGCAATAAAGAGAAGAGGGTTGCTGTCAGTAAACACCTTGAGTTACTGTCTCTAGAAACTAAAGACCAAGTCCAAAACCTTGGTGGGTTGATAGACTCAGATCTGACCTTCAACAGTCACATAAAATCAGTCACCTTCAGCCTTCTACCAACTCAAGAACATATCCAGAGTTAAGGGCTTTATGTCCCAAACAGATCAGGAGAAGCTGATCCATGCTTTCATCTCCAGTAGATTTCACTACTGTAATGGTCTTTTGACTGGACTCCCCCAAAAAAGTATCAAACAGCTGCAGATCATTCAGAACGCAGCAGCTCGAGTTTTGACCAGAACAAGAGATCAGAGCACATCACCCCAGTTCTTAAGTCTTTACACTGGCTCCCAGTTAGCCACAGAATAGATTTTAAAGTTCTGCTACTAGTTTACAAATCACTGAATGGTTTAGGTCCACAATACATAAATGACATGTTAGTAGAATATAGACCCAGTAGGGCTCTGAGATCTACTGACTCAGGTCAGATAGTGGAGCACAGATTTCAAACCAGACACGGTAAAGCAGCATTTAGCAGTTATGCTGCTCACAACTGGAACAAACTACCCACAGGACTGAAATCAGCCCCAACTCTTAGCACTTTTAAATCCAGGTATAAAACTTTTCTCTTTTCACGTGCTTATGGCTGAGCTCTTTTAAAAAATTTGTAATCATAATCCTGTGATTCGTTTAATGTTTTAATTTTTTTTTAAATAGCTGTTTTAATGATTTTAAATGACATTCTGATGTTTTTATTTAAATTTTCTTCTCTTTTTTTATTTTTTACATTTATTTATTCATTTTTTTGCTTGTCTTAATGTCCAATGTTTTTCTTTGCCTCTGTAAAGCACTATGAATTGCCTTGTGTACGAATTGTGCTATACAAATAAACTTGCCTTGCCTCTGTGAAGATTAGACAGACCAAAACATCGCTTAACAAATAACCTCAGTAACAAACAATATGCAAATATGCAAGCATTTTCATATTGTATCCTGTTTTCGTACTGGAGGTGTATGATGCAAGGAAGCCTCCTGTGCTGATGCTGCTGTCAGTGCGCAATTTGATGTAAAGCTGATTGCTGGAAGAGTTGATGGTGCTCGGCAGCTGACTGCCACACAACTTGGCCAGGATGGGAGCACTGCTGCTGTTACCATCATGCACCTAAACACATAAACATAAATACACACACACACACACACACACACACACACATTAGATGGTAAAATAAGGGAAACAAGATTAATTAAATAACACTGATTAGCATCGGTTAAAATATCATTTATATAAATGTATTAGTGATATCCTTTATGACTATGTGTTTGATGGTAAGAATGTTCATTTAGCAAAATGTACATCTTCTTTTGTTGTAGCCAGAGATAAAAATAGTCAATACTGATATGTCTATATTTGCTAAAATTCTAATATTTCTGTGGCTCCTTTTTAGTGCAGCTACAGGAGCCTAGAATATAAAGCAGTTATTTATTGTTGCTATGTCCAATCTTATCACTTTTTCAAGTCATCATGAATGAACAACCCTAACCCTAACCCATGGTGCCCACAGACTTAAAGGATATCAAAAAAGAAAAAAAAAGCTATGTTGTTGCAAATGATTCGAGATACCGTTACAGACAAGGGCTACTACCCTCTCTAAGTCGAGCAAATATCTGTGTTATGTTTAAAAAAAGACACAGTAGTTGGTAAAAAAAAATTTTTAAGTGTGCCTGACTATGGCCCCGTCGTGCCCATACATTATTATTGACACTGCAGCACTGGGATGGGAATCGAGAACGCCACGTAACTTACACAAGTTTCGCACGTGCAGCGCAATCAGTAGTAAACAATGGCACCCACTCGGTTCAAAGGCTCCAAAGTTTGGCTGCATTTTACCAAAAAAGATGGCAACAGGGCGACTTACAATCATTGAAAAGTGGAGACACGACGGACATGCAGAAACATTTGCGCACACAACATGCAATATTTTTTTAATTAAATGTTGTGTTTTTGACACCCTCAGGACTGGAGATGAATCTTAACCTAGCAGCAGCGGCAGCAGCCAGGCTATGACCACCTCTGCGGTTACTACGGAAGGTAACTCTGGTAAGTAACACACTGCCTACCATGTTTCTTTGTAAAGCACGCGTTAACATTAAACAAATGCCTTCTGCATTACATTTAGAAGATGACCCTGACGAGAGAGAGTCTGGCTGGCTTAGAGGCTGGCAGCTGTACTAGTACTCGCTCCAGTTTACTACCTCCTCTAGCTTCTCCTTTCGTCGGTTTTGTAAGGTCGTGATACTTCTAACTAAACAAAGTTGATGCTGATCAAACTGTTTGTTCTCCTTTTTTTCCCAAATGAGAATCGATAAAAGAATCGATAAAGAATCGAATCGTTAGGCATAATCGATAATGGAATCGGAATCGTAAAAATCTTATCAATTCCCATCCCTACTGCAGTAACACAGAGACTTAAATAAAGTTAGTCAAAGGCAGGCTTGAGGTTGCCAAACAACCAGGGTCAGCTGTAGGTCAGAGCAATTAGGCGCAGCTGCGTGCGAAAGCGAGATCTCTCTCATTTTCCTCCCTCTGAACCCTGAGAGAGACAGAACATCTCTAAATGAACCCCCTTGAACTGGTGGCCACAAATGCCAAATGGTGTGGCGTATCCAAAAGCCGAAATGACTGTGAGCATCCTTATCTTGTCGACCATTTGTGTGCTGAGTTTCAGACATAAATGTTAAAAACTGTGACCTCAGGAATTGACCTTTCGCCAAGCCCCGCCCCAAAACGGCCATTGTCCAATCACACATCTTTACTATGTAAGCAAGGTCCGTCAAGCTTCAGACTCCTAGCAAGATGGTGAAGCACTGTGCCTATGGTGTATGTAAATCAGATAGTAGATACCCCAAGAGCTTGACCAGAGGAGTTATGTTCTTTCCATTCCTAAAGCCAAAAACAACTGGAGCGGTGCATACAATGGATTAAACAGTGTGGACGGCCCCACTCCCAGCTAAATGTGTCGAAGATAACGAAGCATAACTGGTCCACAAGGCTGTACTGGTTGCATGTGAGGTAGAGGTCATGGGTTTCTCTGATTTCGCTTGAGACTGGTAAGCATTAGCCTCGATAGTGGTTATGCCGCCTTTGTTGCGTATTTTAATGTTTTGAGATATTGCTCCAAAAACTGTCACTGACCCACACCGGTATACCTCTTCCCGTCATGGCACTCTGTCGTGCTTGACGGACCTAGCAACAGTAACTAAGGGGGCGGGGCTCTGCGAAAGGTCAATTTGAGAAAGAACAGGTGCTCCCTGCTTCTTTTGGAAATTTTTCCTCTCCAATTTACATGGGGGTACAGTTTACAAATTTATTTTTCAACAAATGTTTCTCTCCCTCTTCACTCTAGTGATGATGTCATCCACTCTAGCCTCTCCTAAGGTAACATTGTGGGAAATTTTTGGTGTGTTTTTGCTGAAAAATTAGAGTAGCATGCCAAAAAAACTATTTATACTGTTTATATCTTTTAGATTTGCCACATTCTTTTCTTAGATATCTTTTAACTTGTATGTATGTATGTGGTATATCATAATATATGAGTAGGTAGAAATTGTGACTAAGGGAATTATATTATTATATATATTAAAATATATAATTTAGTGCGTCAAAATAACGCGTTAATTTTGTCGATAATTTTAAAGAATAACGCGTTAAAAAAATTAACGCAAAAACGCGATTTGTTTATTTCCGGTGGCGGCCGCCATTTTGGATGTGGCAAAGTGTAGCTTTGTTTCCCAGATATATTAGTGTGTGTGTGAATGGTGTATAAGAGGCATTAACTTAAAGCCCTCACGGAGACTGCGCCCTGGGCGGTCGCCCACATTGCCCACAGCTAAAACCGGCCCTGCTTGTATTAGTTTACGGGCAGATCTGCCACATCCAATATGGCGGACGCGTTAACGTATTGCAGCAACGGACCAACCTGCTCAACGAGGCGTCTCTGTGTCTATGATCTATCCTAACTAAAGGAGAGTCTATGTATATATGTCTATGATCTATCCTAACTAAAGGAGAGTCTATGTATTATGTCATGATCTATCCTAACTAAAGGAGAGTCTATGTATATGTCTATGATCTATCCTAACTAAAGGAGAGTCTAGTATATATGTTCTATGATCTATCCTAACTAAAGGAGAGTCTATGTATATGTCTATGGATCATCCTAACTAAAGGAGAGTCTATGTATATGTCTATGATCTATCCTAACTAAAGGAGAGTCTATGTATATGTCTATGATCTATCCTAACAAAGGAGAGTCTATGTATATAGTCTATGATCTATCCTAACAAGGAATCTATGTAATATGTCATACTATCCTATAAAGCAGAGTCTATGTATATGTCTATAACTATCCTAACTAAAGGAGAGTCTAGTATAATCTATGATCTACCTAACTAAAGGAGAGTCGTGCATATATGTCTATGATCTATCCTAACTAAAGGAGAGTCTGTGCATAATGTCTATGATCTATCCTAAAAAGGAGATCTAGGCAGAAAGATGGATAAGACAGACTTTAGGGGGAACATTCATTTTAAAAGTTGCCCGACGGTCGTTGGACAAAAACAAGGCAATTTGCACAGTTTGCAAAGCCGAATTTAAATTCCACAGAAGTAACACGACTTTAACATATCACCTCAAAGCAAAAACACCCAGTCTACACTACAGGAGTGTGGCACTCGTCAGTATATTTTCCTCATCTGGCTTTTTTCTATTTGCACTGTGCATATGTGCACCTAAGCCAATAAAATGAATGAATTAAATATACTTTCTCTGTGTTTATTCTACATTAATTTGATCATTTACAAAAATAAATATTCATTATAAGCTTCAGTCTCAGAAAATGCATTTAATTTATTGATACATTTATTGATAGATTAATCGCGATTAATCGCGATTAATTACAGAAATTTTGCAGTTATTAGTAATTTTTTTAATCGATGACAGCCCAATATATATATGATATATATATATATATTATATATATATATATATATATATAATATATAGAGATATGTATGTTTTACATTGCATGTATATTGCTGTTTGCACCAAGGATCTGAGGGAAATGCTGTTTCAATTCTATGTATGTACTGTACACATAGCACTATTTAAAAAAAAGTTGACTTGATTTAACAAGTGAGAATTGAAGAATATTGTGAAATATTGTATGAATTTGTACGATAGATTAGCTGAAAAAAGTAGAGGATTAACTTAACGTAACGTAACATAAAACACAGTGAAAATATCTCCCCCTCTTCTCCTTCTGGCTTGTGTCAGTAGCAGGCTGTAGGTTGCCAAGCAACCAGCACCATCTGCTGTGCAGCGCGTGTGTGTCAGACTGACAGTTAGTGCTGAACAGAGGGAGAGAACACGGCTGAAAACAGCAGAACCTACCCGACAGAGAAAGTCATGTAGCAGCCAAACTGTTGTAACTATCACTGAAACGACTTCACCACTAGTAAAAAATTTGAATGCAAATGACGTGCTACTAAATTTGAAGAAAATGCCTTCCGCTATCAAGCTGTGGAACAAGCTCCCAGTCCTGGTTCTGGAGGTAGACACCCTCTCCATATTTAATAGTAGACTAGTGGCTCAGCTGAATCCTGAACTATCCCTCAGTTCTGATGCTTCTTCTCTCTCTCTCTCTCCATCTGTAAACATTCATGTCCCACTAATGCATGTTACTCACTTAACTTCTTCCCCAGAGTTTTTATGCTTTCTTGTTTTCACATATTTCTGTCTCTGCCCAGATCAGGGATAGCGCCTGTGCTTGCTTATTGATTATTACTACTAGTCATATTTCCATTAAAAAAATAAATTACAGTTTTTGTTGCAGCTGTCTGTCTTTTTCTTAACTGGTGGCAGATGGCTGTCCACAATGAGCTCTGCTCTAGATTTGTAACTCTTAAAAGAAGTCCTTCCTTAACACAGTATATAGTGTATGTGTATGTATTCTGTCCTCAGTGTGTGTTTCTCTACACAAATTGACAGATAGCGAACAAGCTCCAAGAGAAAGTCAGAAGCTGGAGTAAAGTTGAACGGGTTTTACTGTCGTCTTCATTCTCATGAACAATTTTGTAAAAAAGCAATCCTTTTCCTCGGCACAAACAACAGGAGGAAATGATGAAGCTAGCTGGAGCTACAAGCTAACCGCATGGCATGTAGAAGCTAATGCCTTTTCTGATTAGACTCTCTGCCCTATGATCTGGCAGTGTCATGTGACCTCATCTACCTATCAGAACAAAGGCTAGAGGTGAACAAGAAAATAATGCATTACTCTTAAACGCCAGTAGGGGGAGGAAAGGTAATACAAATACAGGCAATGCTTATAGAACATGACAGTATGTGTGTGTGTGTGTGTGTGTGTGTGTGTGTGTATATATTTTATATATTATAATATATATATATATATATTATTATATATTAGAGTTGCACGATACCCACGCTATACACGGAACCCGCGGTGCCAAATCATACCGTCGCTACTATACTAGAAATTTTACACGACGGTACTACCGTGGATTACTATACTACCGGTGCCAGTCTCTGCTACATAGCGGCCGCCTCTGCTCTCCTCCGGCTTCTATGCATGCTACTCCTTTTAAACAAACCAACATGGAACCGCAACCGAACTACACAGCTGCTGAATGATTGGCTGTTTGCCTGTTACTGGGGACGTCCAGGGATATGATGGCTGTTTCCGCACGCTGGGTCCGCCCGTCTGTTCGTGATGGTGTTCGTGTGTGTTTCTGCCGGCAAGAACGAACCCCGCGAAGACCGCTCTGCTTTGATAGAAACTCGCTTCAAACACAAACAACCAGCTAAAGTTCTGTCTCGCCCAGACACGAGACACACACACTCACTGGCCGAAGCACCGGGCCCGAGCCAGCGGAGTCTGCCGTGGCGTCTTCGTTAGTGTGCAACACTAATTTTGCTTAAAAAAACAAACGTTGTGTTTCAAAACAACTAACTTGTACAAATACATTGCAGTTTATAAAAATAATAATAATAAAAAAAGGCAGCAGTATCGCGATAATACCCGGAACCGCGATACTTTGTCTGGTATAGTATCGTGGTTACTCATTTTAGTATCGTGACAACTCTAATATATATATATAAAAAAATACAATTAACCGGTCATGTACTCCTTCTGTAATGCATACAAGATGCTCAATATTTAATATGCCACTTATGATAGAGAAGCTATATTGTCTTTAGAGGCCCATACAGTATTTGACATGATAGAGTGGGTCTATCTAATTGTGACACTTTGGATTTGATGACGCATTCATAGAATTGGTGAAAATATTATACACTGATCTAAAAACCTCAATTCTCTCTAATAGAATCCAGTCCATTCTATTTGCAATGTAGCATTCACCATGGGGACTCATTGTCCCACTTGCTGTTTAACATTACACTGGAGCTCCTGTAATTGCCATCCGGTAGCACCCATCATCATCAAGATATCAAGTTGGGCAGTGACTCTGCATACGGATTATGTCTTGTCTGTTTGGCTGACCCTGCAGCCTTTATTCCATCCTACAATAATATATACATTAATTTGATTCATGCAATTTTACCTTGCTTTTGAGATGTTAATCCTAAAAAAATCTCTGATGAGTGAAATAGTGTAAAACCAAAAGAACTGTGTATTTCTTCACGCATGTGTTTCTTTTTGTGCAAGCACAGGGTCCACACAACATGTTAACCCAACCCATAGTGGTACCAGTAGCCAAAAACCCTGGTTTTACTCCACAAGTTACCTTGAAGTAAAAGTTACACAGATTACTGGCTTGATTAGGTATCCCAGTTATATTCTGCCAATGTTGCTTGGATTCAATTTGATCAAGTCAAGTGTTCATTTAACTAATCATGTTAAAACTACTGCATTATGCATGCGATGAGCTATAGTACTTACAGACAGGTAATCATAAGAGCAGGACGAGCTGGACTCCAGGTGGAAATCAACGAAAAAAAGAAGGAGCTGGTTGCCTTGGCTGGTCCTGATGTTCCAGTAGCACTCAACATTAGGGTGGTAGGGCAAGGGGTAGTTAGGGGAGGAAAATCCCCCAGATGCAGTGGTCAACATTCCTCCACAACCTTGAAAGAAGGAGGGCAATCAAATTTTCAGATGTGGGTACTTGGATGAGCACTATCTTACAATTGCTTGAGCTCAACAATTTAAATGTGTGATTCAATTCACTGCAAAGAACCAAACACTCGAGATTACAGTGGTGTAGACATGGTTCATGATGTAATGTAAAAAAATAAAAATAAAAAGACTACAGTATAATTTCACAAAATGTATGTATATTTTGTAACTTGTAACTCCAAAGTCATCCTTTAGGAATTTGGAAATGGAAATGGACTTGAGAATAATAGAAATAAATATAGAATATAAATTGAAATTTCTGGTGGTCTGGTGGTTAGAAAATGGATGGATGTAATTTCTGGTCATTTTTATATAATATAGCAAATGATGAATTTCCATGAGGTTAGGGTAGGGTTAGGGTTAGGATTTCATGAGTGTACTTTATAAAGTAGGCATGAATACAATTCAAAGTCTCTCAAATTCCAGGTGGTGGTCACTATATGTGTTCTTTAATTGCTCTGCTTAACTTGGCTAAAAGAGGAAAATCACCAGTCTGCGCGGCATCCCAGTGGGCAGTGAATCCAAGACGTGTGACAGTGGCATCTGAGCGGAATCTCACCCAAAGACGGTTGCTGTGGGATACCAGGATTGGAGGCCCCTGATTGGCACAGAACTTACCAATCAAAGGGGATGTCTCATAGCCACCATCCCTGCAAAAGATGATGGGAGTTCCATATGTCACATTGAATAAGCAAAGACAGATGTGTCTTCTGTGTACCAGCAGTTTAAAAATGGGGTGGTTAAAAGGCATTCAAATTTCCATTTACATGTTCTGCTTAGTATGCTGAAATACAGCCAACTTCTTCAGAATTCTTTTCTTACCTGATCTCCACAAAGTCAAATCTGCAAGATGGAGGGGAGCCCTCCAATTCAAAGTTGGTGAAATTCAGCATAATCTGCATGTTGACATCCACAATGATCTTAAAAATGCAGTCTCTATTGTTGGGATAGTTGTCAGGGTAGTTGGGTGAACTAAAAGACCCTGTAAGGAAGGTGAAGGTCTCACCACAGTCTGATGAGAGAAAAGGATTAAAGCAGAACCTTATAATCATGGTTATTATTTTATCTGAATAAAGAGCATTTTTGAAATTGAAAGCCCCTAAACTCTTTTGTTCTCTTAAAAACAAAGCATCCCTTTCATAGATGTTGGCTGGGCAGGTGTTCAGGTAATTCCTTCTCCCATTTCCCTCACTTCCTGAAGTTGTGGTGACTTAAAAGCTTAATTTTTTTGTAAATGAGCGCAGAAAAAAATGTCTAAGATTATACTTTGATAGAAAACTAAACTTTACATTCACATTACATGCTGTCTGCATATAATGTGAGTTGAAACTATTTGTAATTTGAGTTAAAACAAAAACAAAACAGAAATATTCTTGAATGAGGCCCACTAAATATGCTCCTAATGCCTGATCTATCACATTACACTTTCTGTCAAACTTCATACTTGTGTATCACAGCATTCACTGTATCACTAGTTAAATGAATGGGGAGGCAGCATTTTTTGATGCAGTGCCAATACAGTTTGAACATGACCTTATCCATGACAAGTAATAAACATCTCATGCAATTCTTTAAAGCTCAATTGCCAAGGCTTATTTAATGGTGGAGTTAATATCTCCCTAAATGTCATATAACCCAAATTGTTATACACAGGACTTGGGAGTTTTCTTATGCCGTAGGTTACATCATTAAGCGCTCCCCTGCAATTCAGTGACTGGTGTGGTATGTAAATTTAAGTCAACTAAACAAAGAACTAAACTTTTCTATTGTTAAGTCTTTTAGTGGAACCTGAGCTTCTGAGGTGTAGTATTCAAGTATTCAAGGCTAATTTATCAGTAGTCTTAAACATATTCTCAAAAAAATCAAGACTGTCTGTGCAATATATTCTGTACCTGTGGTGGCATTGACAGAAACATAGCTGGCAGCAAATCCCTCTGTGACTAAACTTGAGTCAGACACAAACAACAGGGTCAACAGGCTGTCAGTACTGGTAATGGATGGAGGTACTGAACGCCCACAATACCTGCATAAACAAAGCACAAAAGCATCTTTACTCACCAGGTAAAACAGAAGCAATTGTCTTTATAATGTCAATTTTCAAGAGATTTTATGTATACACTGAGTCACTGTAGAATTCACTTTGCTCTCAGTCCCGCATGAGAACAAAAATGTAGAGACATAGCTGCTGCTAGCTGAGGAGGCAGAGCAGGAGATTCTTGAAAAATATACACCCGTGTGTCATGTCAGATTAAGATGAAATGATGAATACAATTGTAAACATGACCCTGTCCTCACTTTTTTTCAGATGTGTTGCTTGCATAGAATTTAGAATGGGCATATCATTTCCCATAAAAAATATAATTTCTTAGTTTCAACATTTAATAATTTGTCTCTGTGCTATTTTCATATAAAGACAGGGTTTCAATGTTTTACACATCATCACATTTTGTTTCCATTTTTACTGTGTGCCAACTTTTGGAAACATGATTGTATATACCTGCCAATCTTGGTTCCAGTCTGCACAGTGCCATTGTCGTACACCTCAAGGTAATCATAATTACAGTTATCGTGGTACTCCAGGTTGAAGGAGTCAAACGAAAGCCGAACCAGGTTGCCTGGCGGAACACTGATGTACCATGTACAGTTGGCACCATGGGGGTAGTTGGTGGGGTGGCCAGGGCTTGTGATGGTGCCTGAAGGACTAGTCAGGGTATCGCCACAGCCTGGTATATAAAAGAAAGCTGATCAACTTCAGAGATTAGTAGACTTCTTAGAATAGCTTTAGATGACACTCGGGGTGTAACGGTACACACAAGTCACGGTTCGGTACGTACCTCGGTATGGGGGTCACAGTTCGGTACGGGTTCAGTACAACAAGAAAACTTTTTTTTAATCACATATAAAAGAATAGCTTTTTTCCATTTATTTGGACCAGACACCAATTGACTGCAAAATCAAAAACTATCTCCTGTTATAAAAGTAAAAAATAAATAGAATAAAACATAAAACAAACGTATAATACATTTGTTTTATGTTTATTCTATTTATTTTTTGTAGACAGCTCATGCTCCACCACTGCTCGTGCACGCTTGTAAATGGCAGGGACCACAGACTGGCTGATGTGCGCACAGGATGGGACACTGTAGCGTGGCTCAAGCACCTTTAATAAATACTTGAAGCTGGGTGCCTCTACTACGGCATATGGGTGCATAGACCGCTGATATGTATATGCCAATTGCTTCTGTGATGTTTTTGGCCCTGTCAATGTTAATGTCAAGAGGTGGCTTAAAAGATGTTTTTTTCCTCGCACCAGTGACAGATATGTCGGGATGATGCTGTCTTATGTGGGTTAGCATGTCTGAGGTGTTGCCAGCAACATACCGCACCTCCGTAGAACATCGCCGGCAGAAAGTCTTTGTCCGGTCCACCACTCACGTGCTGTCACCATTATATTGTACTGGGAAGCCAAAGTGCTCACAAACAGCTGATTTAAATGAAGCTGGTGCCTCCTCCAACTCCACACTTTCCACAATTTTTCTTTTTTGTAACTACTATTTCTTCTTCTGTAATGGTGTTTCTGGCAGCTTTTAGGCTCATTACCACCACCTGGTTTAAAGTGAGGACTCGCCTTTTTCTCACTCAGACATATGACTGTGTGCACCAAACCGTGCTGCCTGTACCGTGACGGTTTGGAACCAGTACAAATACCGTTACACCCCTAGATGACACTGATTTAAAGGAATATTGAAATAAATTCTGGTGCTTCTTATCTTAAAAGCAACAGGTACAACTTCTGAAAGGTCTCAGAAGAGTTACTTGCTAACAAATTGCATTTGCATGTATATTACATGTTACTTATACTATATTGCTGATTATAATGGTCTCAAAACTAAATTTGCATGCAATCTTTTCCACCAAATATGAGCCCCAATCTATGGAGTTTCCACCAAATATGAGCATCAATCTCTATTTAATAACAGCAACAATCTAATTCTGTTGCTGCCTTCAAGATACTGTACACAACACAACTTGAGTGTGAGCCACCAAGTGAAATATGAGTAGAAACGTGTACCAGACATGTTTAAACACAAAATATAACCCAAAATTCTGCACTTAAACACAACTGTGTTATATCTATCAAAAATCGATATGTCCTTTAACTCAGTGGTCCCCCCCCCCCCCCCCCCCCGGTCCGCATTAAAATTGTCAAGCGTTGACCGGTCCGCAGTTTGGAAAAGGTTGGGGACCACTGCTTTAACTGACACACCTGTAAAGCTGTTACAATGGACTACTAACCACGTGTTTGCATGTCTGTTTGTTCCTTAAAGACTTAAAGTCTTCAGCTTTAAAGAGCAGCTGTTTTTTTATGTATTTATTTAGTCTCATAGTCATAATAGACAAAAAATAATTATTAATAATTGTAACTATTTCTTTTTTTTCTCATAATGTGTCTTTGTTTAGATAATATTATTATTATCATTATTTTCCCCCTCGCCACTGTTGCCAATTGCTTGATCATGGTGGAATTGTTGGGTCTCTGTAAATAATATTATAAAGAGTACGGTCTAGACCTGCTATCTATGGAAAATGTCATGAGATAACTTTTATTATATAAAAAAAAAAATTCAATTAATTCTGATGATAACGATACTTGATAATCATACTACTCTCACCCTCCAAGGCAGCGCTATAGGCTGCTTCAAAGCCATGGTTGCTGACAGAGGAGTCGGTCCTGAAGTGGACGTACATAGATGCCTGAGTGGACTGAAGCCTGGGAGGAATCTCATTACCACAAAATGTCCCTAGCAGTGGAGAGCTAGATGTGGAACCATCCCTGACCTGAAAATGGAGGAAGCACACATTATAACTGATCCTAACATATGGCACAACAAGGTAGCATATGTTACATATTCCTTCAACGGAGATTCGCTCACAAAAGATACTGTCAGAAAAAAAGAAAGGGTGTTTCTTTTTAAACCCAATTTAAAAGGTACAATATGTAAGATTGAATTCCAAGCTCAAATTCCAAACAGTTGTAGTGGAAAAATTCTTTGTAACCTTTATTTTACAATTATATTTTTGTGTTTAACTTTGTATGAACTTTGTCCTATTTAGGAGACTGCCTCCTGATGGTTTGATATATGTTTGTGTTCTGACATTTCTCTCTGTCCCGGAGATGTTGGTACCAGCCACGGTGTAGAAGAGGGAGTAAAGTAGATATTTACGAGGGTAACCCCCCTGATGCAATTAGGGTCTCTCTTTTTATGGTCTCAGAGAAAAGGGAGGGGGAGAAATGTCTACAAAAGGAGCAGTTGAATGTATTAGCAGCAGAGAGAACTTTGTGACTCTTGTACTCTTACTGTTGTCTCTCATTGGCCAAGAATAAAGTTCTCATTTAATACTGATCGTGTTCTCAGTCTTTATCAAATTTCCGCGACACAGTAGAGCGAGTCGCCCCTCTTCCCCTAACACTCACGCCGGGTGCCAGGTTGACTCCGCTGAACCTTCACTAGCTCAGGACAAGCTAAACGTAATGTAAACGTTACTCTGAACTCTGATACTCTACCTGTTGTGTTCTGGCTTTGTTTATTTCATGAATCAACTTCTAAATCGGAGTCTGACACACAATGTACGCTGTAGTTACACAAAGTATTTTAGTCTGGTTTGTAATGAGAGAGAGAGAGAGAGAGAGGCTGCTGCAGCAGTGTTGGTGTCTGAGGCAGCTGCCACTGACCTAACGCACAGTTGCCGGCGTCTGAGGCAGCACGGTGTATCCGGCAGGTGGTCACAGGTAGTTGTCTCTCGTACATGTGCGCAACCGACACACAAACTCAGATCTGACTACATATAGTCCCTGTCATAGTGACAAGCTGCTGTTGCGTATAAGAGACGTCCCCTGTACCGTTACCGGTGTATTTTCCTCTGGATTCCGCTCAGGAAACCAGAGCAGTCTAACGTTACATGCACTGAAATTAGATAACACATGAAAATGATGAGAAACCCTCACGTGATTATGTTAGTACACAATGTTAAATCATGTTACTGTGCACTAAGTCACCTAATGTTTTTATTTTATAAAACAGTCATCAGTGTTGCATTAGACTCGCTGGCAGTAGCATTTCCATTATGCAATTTCTGCATTAATTTGGTTTTAGGTTTTCTTTTATTTATTTATTTTTTATTCCAAGTTTTTATTTTTTTTTATCTCTGGTGTTTGGCAGTAGAACATTTTACATTGTGAGACATCTTATACATATTACATGTACCATATAAATGTAAAGTGTAGGGGACATGTTGATGCGTTCACATAGCTGGAAAGCATACGTACAGCAGATGGATACATACAACATGTTGGATATCCTCTGGAAAAGGTATTCAAGCTGTAGGATCATCAGTCAATTGCAAACAATGTTTTGGAAAGCAGATCCTGGATACCTATATATCACCGGGAGCTTAGTTACCGAAGGCTACCACTATTATTTTATTCAGATTTATTTTGTGAGCGTGGCCTATCAGCACCACAAGCCTCCCCTATTGTGACTGGGACTGAGGAGCTCAGCTAACAAAAGCTAATTAGCAGCAAGATGCCTCCCTTTTCCACGAATGGTTACCACAAACTGCTCCAGGAGATAGCAGTCCTGGGGCCTCATGTAAAAAGCATGCGTACGCACAAAAAAGGGGCGTACGTCCTTTTCCACGCTCACGTTCAAATGTATCAAACGTGAAACAATCGTAGAAATGTGCGTGCCCCACGCCAATTTCATAGCTGTCGTACGCACGTTTCTACAGCTATTGTTCCTTTGGCGACACTTAGAGGTGACGCTGGGAAACTGTTAATAATGTGAAAACAAGTAGTCATTAGAGTGATGTGCACATCAGAGACACACTTATGAACTATTAACACACGCAGGTGTTTGCAATTATATAAGTGGATATAAAAGCATGCGCAATGTGATTAAGAAAATGATATTAACAAAGACAGCGTTAGCGTTGTTAGAGGACCTTGCAACGGACCGCCGTGAGCGATTTAAGGAACGCAAGGATTTACTTGCAAACCATGATAATTGGCTCATAAGCCGATTTCGGTTACCAAGGCCAGTGTTACTGGAGTTACTGCAGAGCTGCGGCCGGCCCGAGAGCGCAACGGGGGCCGGCGGGCCGGCTGCCTGACTGCGCTGGGGTTCCCGGCAACAGGGGCATTCCAGCGGGAGCTGGCCGATCGGTCAGGAGTGTGCCAGTTAACCCTGAGCCGAGCCATGCCAGCTGTGTGGGACGGAATCATCCGAATGTCTTCCTGGTACATCAGATTCCCATACAGTGCTGTTGAACAGGCCGACATTAAAGCACAGTTTGCAGCGAGAGCCGGTTTCCCTAATGTAATCGGAGCTATTGACTGCACACACATTGCTATAAAAGCGCCATCACAGGATGATTTTTTTTATGTTAGTAGGAAACATTTTCATTCCATCAATGTTCAAATCATATGTGATGCGCGAATGCAGCTAACTAACATCGTGGCAAGGTGGCCTGGTTCAACGCACGACTCATTCATTATGACTAACAGCATTGCTGAGAACAGGCTGGAGACTGGCACGGTGCGCGATGGGTGGCTTCTATTCGTTTAATTGTCCCGTATGTAACGCTGGATTACATACGAAACAATTAAACGAATAAACTCTTTACTTACCCAGAAGCCGTGCCAGTGTGCCAGTGCATATTTGGGCATGTGCGCATTCAAATATCATGTTTTTGGTTTTCTTTATTTTCTGCTGGTGAAATTAGAGCTGCAGAGCTTTCTAACAAGCCCCTGATTGTCTCCCTGTGTTCAGTATTCTTGTCAGTAAAAGCGGGCGTAAAATGTCAGCCGCAGCGCCACACCTGTCCACACCTGTGTGTGCGCTGCTCGCATCCCACGGCATTTCCAGCCTCACACACACGCTCCCACTCACGTCTTTTTTTTTGGTCATATTTATCCCTGTTGACAGGGAACCAAACAGAATCTCCACTTCATTCACTAGAATCTTTAGCTTAGACTCTGTGAAATTCATTTTCTTTCCTTTGTTCATCGCGTTATCTGATCGGACAAAGAGGTGAATCTCAGGTCCAGGGTCTATTTAAATAGATTTGCATATGTAAATGGGGGCGTGGACAGGGAGGAGTTGCACGTGCGCTCAATTCCACGTTGATTGGCATGTACAAAAGAAACGTGCTTGGATCCATGCGAACGCACACTTTGATACATCTGAATATTTTTGTGCGTACGACAGTTTCCGGGTTCTGGCGTACGCCAAGTTTTAGTAGGAAATCCACGCAAGTATTTGTACATGAGGCCCCTGGAAACTAAAATTCATCGTCTCGAAGTGAACGTGGAGGTAAATGGACAATATAGGAATTAAACCACTATGCCCATGTCCCAAAGTAAGTGAGAAAAAGCAGGATAACAGAAAGCTAGTTAGCACCACAAATACGCAGCAGGAGCCAGGTGTAAATGCCACTAAA
This sequence comes from Larimichthys crocea, assembly GCF_000972845.2. Lineage (NCBI taxonomy): Eukaryota > Metazoa > Chordata > Actinopteri > Sciaenidae > Larimichthys > Larimichthys crocea. The sequence goes on along the minus strand of NW_020854764.1, from coordinate 124,705 downwards.
TCAACAACTCCTTTCTGGAACTCTCTTGGTGCAAAGCCCAGGCATTACAAATGACCTCCCTCAGATATAGGAAGACGGTTAACAGGCAGAACCCAGCACCCGGAGACTCATGATGACACTGAGTGGCCTGCACTTCCATCAAACAGGAATACATCTTCAACCCCGCTACCAAGGAGAAAACAACCATGGACTGGAAGTACAACAAAAACAAAGAGCAAATTGCCCCAAGACACAGGGATTCTACTAGAGAACAGATTTGCGCCAAAATCATGACTTCCCAAAAGAAAGCTCATCTTCCAGCTCAAGAGAAAGGTTTGAGGCTAAATCATATGCTAAAAGGCCACAGAAAGAGCTAACGACTGGGCCTGAAACTCTGATAGTGGGTAACGGAGCTGTGGGTGAGATAAATTGCTTTTGCAGCAAGAAAAACACCAAAGTACTCTGTTTTACCAAAGATATGGTGTCTGATGTCTTGATGGTGTCAAGATGGCGGCACGCACAGACGCAGCGGCCCGGAGCACTAACCTCTGTAGTAGTTTTTACATCTCTTTGGTGATAATATATATTCTTCTGCACAGTTTTAGCACACTTGCACAGCAATACAGTAGAACTGAACTCTTGGATCTCAAAAACGGTGCACACTACCTGCCAGTAGGACACTTTATTCCTCCGGAGATCATCAGACCACAAACCGGGACGCCTGCAGCAGCAGACCGGAGGAGGAAGCGCTGTGAGCAGGGGCAGAAGAGAGGCAAGAGGGCGGGCATCTGGGCTACCATCTTTCTCTCCAATACGCGGTCAATCCGGAATAAGATGGACGAGATTCGGCTGCAACTGTCCATGCAAAAGGCCATGAACAACTGGCTAGACAGCTCCACTCCTGACGCCGCGATCGAGCTAGCAGGCCGCACCATCTACCGGGCCGACAGGACAGCGGACTCTGGTAAGAAGAACGGCGGGGGCCTGAGCATCTACATCAATGACTCCTGGTGCACAAACAGCACGGCAGTGGACAAACTGTGTAGTCCAGAGGCAGAACTCTTGCTGATAAAGTGCCGACTGTTCTATCTCCCCAGAGAGTTTACTGCTGTGTACATCTGTGCTGTTTACATTCCACCGGACACTAATGCTAAGCTAGCGCTAGCACAGGTACACAGTAGCATCAACAACTGCCTCGAAGCACACACGGGCAGTGTGGTTATTGTGGCTGGGGACTTAAAATCTGTCCTGCCCGGATTTCACCTGAACGTCAAGTGTGCTACCAGAGGGGACAGAACTTTGGATCAGGTGTATACAGGTGTGGCAAATGCATACAGAGCCCAGACTTACCCCCACCTGGGTCTGTCGGACCATCTTTCCCTTCTGCTGCACCCACGGTATACACCCAAGATCAGGAGTGTTGAGACCACCGTCAGAACAGTGAGATCGTGGCCAGACCACGCTATTCCTATGCTCCAGGACTGCTTCCACCACACAGACTGGGATGTATTCAGAGAGCAGGGCACAGTCACCCGTAAGTCACTGGATAATTACACCTCCACTGTTCTAGAGTACATCTGCTTCTGTGTGGACAATGTCACAACGTGGAGACAGATCCGTGTGTTTCCTAACACACCACCTTGGATGACCCATGGAGTAAGGCAGCTCATCAGAGCTAGGAACAGTGCCTTCAGGTCTGGTGACCAGGAGGCGTACAGCAGAGCCAGGACGGCTCTGAGGAGAGGGATTACCTTTGCCAAGCAACAACACAGGAGGCGCATCGAAGCCAGGTTTGCTGACACAGCAAATCCCAGGCAGGTGTGGGAGGGCATTAGGGCCATAACGGACTACAGGAACGGACTACTCCATCCACCCCAGCCAACTCTCCTACACTGGCTGAGGATTTAAATGCCTTCTATGCCCGTTTTGACAGGGAGAACACCCCCAGGCAGGTGTGGGAGGGCATTAGGGCCATAACGGACTACAGGAACGGACTACTCCATCCACCCCAGCCAACTCTCCTACACTGGCTGAGGATTTAAATGCCGTCTATGCCCGTTTTGACAGGGAGAACACCCCCCCCCGCCCCCCTCTCTCTCTAAACCGTTCCAGCTTCAGTCCTGTCCACACACGAGGTGAGATGTGCCCTCCGCAGCATCAATGCCAGGAAAGCACCTGGGCCGGATGGAGTGCCGGGCCGTGTGTTCAAAGACTGTGCTGCGGAGCTCGCAGACGTCCTCACCACCATCTACAACACCTCGCTATTTACCTCATGGGTCCCAGCCTGCTCCAAAGCCGCCATAATAGTCCCCCTTCCCAAACAGTCCCATGTCACAGGTCTCAATGACTACAGGCCCGTGGCACTCACCCCCATCCCCGCTAAATGCTTGGAAAGACTGGTTATAAAACACAACAAAGCTGCCATACCGCCATCTCACGACCCATATCAGTTTGCCTACAGGGAAAACCGCTCCACAGAGGATGCCGTCGCCATTGTGCTCCACACACATCTGGAGCATCTGGAGCACAAGAACAGCTATGTGCGTCTCCTCTTCGTGGACTACAGCTCAGCGTTTAACACCATCCGGCCTTACAGACTCCGCCCCAAACTCCACCAACTTGGACTCAACGCCACCCTGTGCAACTGGACTGTGGACTTCCTCATGAATCGCACACAGAGGGTCAGAGTGGGCAACAACATCTCCTCCACTCTCTGCATCAACACCGGCGCCCCCCAGGGGTGTGTGCTTAGCCCTCTACTCTACACCCTCTTCACCCATGACTGCTCTGCCTCTTCCCCCTCAAACCTCATCGTCAAGTTTGCTGACCACTGTCCTAGGACTTATTATAGCCGACGATGAGAGGGACTACAGGACAGAGGTGCAAAATCTCGTGTCATGGTGCGACAGCAACAACCTGGCCCTGAACACCAAAAAAACAAAAGAAATTAAAGCTGCAAGCAGCGATGGTCGGGCCCTCGCATATGCGCGCACGTCGAAATGTGCGCACGTCGAAATGGCCACACCGTTTCCCCAAAATTCATCATTTTGATAACTGTTACTCAGGAAGTCTATGTGAACACACCTACCAAGTTTGAAGTGAATTGGATACAATCCCTAGGAGGAGTTCGTTTAAACATGACCCCTTGTCAACCAGGCCGAAACACAGAAAATGGCAATTTTCATTCTTAAATATCTTGGTTCTTGTTCATCGTAGCCCATTGCTCCAAGAGACTTTTTTGTAGGTCCTGACATGTTCTACAATTCGGCTGAGTTTCGTGACTCTGTGGCCAAAACTGTGGCGGGGCTGTTCCACTGAAAAATTCCAGGGGGCGCTATAGAGCGCTTTTGTTCCGCCTTCTAATTATTATGCAGCCGAATTGTGCATAATACTGCTGTTAACAATCATCACAAGTTTCAGACAGCTCTGACAAAGTATATGATAGCCGCACACTTTTGCCCGAAAATCAGCCCAAAAGTCAATGGAGTCTTGTTTTTTTGTGAAAAAATCGGCAGCGATATCTCGCTTCCTGTTCATTGTGGCTTATTGCTCCAAGAGAGTTATTTGTAGGTCCTGGCATGTTCTACAATTCGGCTGAGTTTCGTGACTCTGTGTCCAAAACTGTGGCGGGGCTGTTCCACTGAAAAATTCAAGGGGGCGCTATAGAGCGCTTTTGCCCCTCCCCCTCATTAATTATGCAGCCGAATTGTGCATAATATTGCTCTCAACAACCCCAATAAGTTTCAGACAGCTCTGACAAAGTATATGATAGCCGCACACTTTTGCCCGAAAATCAGCCCAAAAGTCAATGGAGTCTTGTTTTTTTGTGAAAAAATCGGCAGCGTCGACTTTGACGCACCGTCACGGCCACGCCCTCTGATAAAAAGTTGTGATTTTGATAACTTTTCATTGTCGAGGCCTTGAGAACACACACGGCAAGTTTCAAGCACATCGGATGAAATCCCTAGGAGGAGTTCGTTCAAATGCGACCCCTGGAAATGAGGCCAAAACGGGAAAAGGCCAAATCTGAGCAAAATTGGACGCCGTACGCGTCACTGTAGCCCGGGGCACCAAGAGACTTTTTTGTGCGTCTGGGCAAGTTACATACTCCCACCGAGTTTCGTGCACGTGGGCGAAACCATGGCGAGGGGCACCGGCAAAAACGCGCACCTAGGTGGCGCTGTGGAGGCGTATGCGCGCGCGCATGTGTGAGACCTCCAAAATACGTAATTTTACACCTGACATTGGGGGGGTGGGCAAATTTTCGTGAGTTTTGGGGGGGATATGGGCTGTGGAAAATGCGATTTACTCTTCAACGTCGTTCAGCGTTTGAAATACAATAGGGCCTCGCTGTGCTCGGGCCCTAATGATAGTGGACTTTCGCAGAAATCATCCCATAAACCACAGACCCCTCTCCATTGGTTCAGAGGTGGTGGAGAGGGTCAGCAGTTACAAATTCCTGGGGGTGACCATGGCAGAGGACCTGTCCTGGGGCAGTCACATTGCCTCAGCAGTCAGGAAGGCTCAACAGCATCTCTTTTTCCTTAGAAAGTTAAAGAGCTACTACATCTCCAGTCCACTGCTAGTGAACCTTTACAACAGTGCCATTAGCAGTGTTCTGGTGTATGGGTTCCTGGCGTGGTTTTCAAGCTCCACCAAAGCAGACCAGCAGGCACTCCAGCGTGTGGTTAAAACAGCAGGGAAAATCACTGGGACGTCTCTCCCAGAGATCAGTACCATCTACACTGTAGATGGTACTGATCTACACTACCATCTGTAGTATAATGTAGTATCCTGGAGCTATTTATTTATTTACTTTCAGTATGTGGATGGGGAGCCTGTCTGTTTATGCATGGGATCTGGGGGGAGGGAGCACAAATGTCACTTTATCTTGTCACTTTGCACTTTAAGGGGAACTGGAGAGGGGAGCACTGGCACCTCTAACTTTTAACTAACCATCTAACTACTGCTCTGTGTTGTGCTTCACACACAATTTCGTTGGCCCGTGGACAATGACAATAAACTCTTGAATTGAATTGATATTTCAAACAAGATCCTGAAGATTGCTCCTGAGCATCCAACAGTTAAATCTCTCATCATACACACAGGAGCCCTTGATGTTGTGAAGCAACAATCGGAGGTATTAAAACGGGACTTTGTTGATCTGATGAAGAGAGTCCAATATCTAAATACTGAGGTGTTTTTCAGTGGACCTCTACCAATCGTTCAGCGAAGAGATGAGAGATTCAGCAGGCTGATGATGCTAAACAGATGGCTCAAAGATACATGTGCTACTCAATCAATACACTTTATTGACAATTTCAACATCTTTTGGGAACGCAGGCACCTCTTTAAAGCAGATGGATTTTGCCTTAACAAATCAGGAGTACAGCTGCTAAGCTCCAACATTTTTTATTTTCTGCGTCAGACACCAGCAGCCACTGCCAAGGACCAAAGGCAAGACAATCCAAAACAACAGATAAGGCGGCGCTCTGGTGAGGGCGCTGAGATTAGGACTGAACAGGGAGGACAGCAGACCCAGAAAGAACCGGCATCATCATTATTCTCACCCCAACAAGTGGAGTCTCCCCCAGCCCCAACAGGGGACACCCAACCTCCACCCCCCCAGACCCCACCCAGCCCCCAACTCTCTCCATTCAGTCTGGATGACTCCCCACTTCTGGATTTCACCGACAGGATGAAGAGTCTTGTTAATATGGGAATTCAACTAACACCATGCCAAAATCCCCTATTTTCTCCCCTTAAGCTACCACATCATCCAGCCCCACCTATTCCACCTCGGAAACAACCCTCAACTAAAAGTCACCGAGCCCCCCCCACCTCCTTTGAATCATCATATCTGTGAGTCTGACTGATATGTGCCGGGTCCAGACTGCAATACTCAGGGCCCTATGGAGTTCAGATACCCTTCTCAATCCCTGTGATGACTGGTAACAGAAAAGTGGTTAAACTGATGAGAAATAAAAATGGTTCATTTAAATCTGCCAATCTATTGAGTATAGCATGTCAGTTAGGAAACTTACCAGTGTCTCTCCTATTATCCCCACAAGGATAGCCCTACTCAATATCAGATCACTAGCCAACAAACCACTGGTAGTAAATGAAATGATTATGACCTATAATCTAGACTTTTTACTTCTTAGTGAAACATGGCTGACTGAATGTAGCTGTGTTACCATTCTTAATGAGGCAGCACCAACAAATTACAGTTTTATGAGTAAGCGTCGACGTGGCAAGAAGGGCAGGGGTGTTGCTGCTATTTTTAAATCAGTATTTCAGTGTACATTTGGTGATTTTAGTTCTTTTGAATATCTCTGTTTTTTAATGAAGGGTGATCCAAAAGTCTTTTTTCTAATAATTTATCGACCACCAAGGTACTATTAAAATTCATTGATGAGTTTGCTGATCTGATGTCAGTTATCTGCACTGACTACAACTTTTTTATCGTAACTGGGGATTTTAACATTCACATAGACAATAACATGGATACTAATGCCAAATACTTCTGTTCTCTACTTGACACCTTTCTTGTCCAAGATGTGAAAGGGCCCACACACACTCTGGGACACACTCTGGATCTGGTTATCTCTAAAGGTGTTGACATTTCTTCTGTTGTTGTTAAGGACTTGGCTCCTTCTGATCATTTCTGTGTATTACTTACAGATAATTCCAAACATTCAGATAACCTCTGTGTATGTTAGGAAAAGGTACATAAATGAGAATACTAATGCTAAGTTTGTGGAGGCTATAGCAATGTCACCAACTGTGAGCGCAGAGACAGTTGATGAACTCCTGGATAATTTCAACTAGAAAATCTCAAATGTCATTGATGCTATTGCAAAACTAAGATGACCTTGAGTAGACAGAGATCACCATGGAGGAACACTATGACAGTTAAGGCATTGAAAACAGAATGCAGGAAAGTAGAGCGTAAATGGAGAAAAACTAAACTCCAAATTCACCACGACCTCTACAAACAAAGTCTCTGTAATTTCAACCATGAGTTAATCAAGGCTAGACAGCAACACTTCTCTAAAATTATTAATAAGAACATCAACATCACTCGCACTCTGTTTGCTATATTTGATAAGCTTACAAACCCCCCCAAAAGAGATAGTTTCAGAATTCTCTTCAAAAGAAAAATGCAATGAATTTGCTTGCTTTTTCAATGAAAAAATCAAATCTATAAGGTTAAATATTAACACAAATCTACAAAATGATAAAATGATGCAATCCCTAAAACCGCCTAGGAATGAATCAACTGTTATGTCAGATTTACAGAATTTAATACAGTTGATCAAAAAAACGTAGAAGAAACAGTTCAGCATCTTAAACAGTCGACATGCTGTCTTGACACAATGCCATGCCAAGATTGTTGAGAAAGTGGGTTTTAATCAACTCAGTAATTTCTTGAACTCCAGTGGACTTTTTGACAAATTTCAATCAGGTTTTCGAGCTCACCACAGTACAGAAACAGTTCTTATTAGAGTGTTAAATGACATAAGGTTGAACACTGACTCAGGCAATGTATCAGTTCTGGTCCTGCTGGATCTCAGTGCTGTGTTTGACACTGTGGATCACAGCACACTGCTGAACAGGTTGGAAACATGGGCAGGACTCCGTGGAACAGTCCTAGAATGGTTCATGTCATTGGAAGTAATCAATCGGATCGAGTGGCTATGACATGTGGGGTTCCTCAGGGGTCAGCTCTTGGACCCCCTTTGTTCAGCCTATATAATGGTGCCTTTGAGTCAAATTCTGCAGAATTCTAATGTCAACTATCATAGTTATGCAGATGACACACAGATATATTTTGCGCTGTCCCCAGATGACTGCAGTCCTATAGAGTTATTGTGTAGCTGTCTAGAGCAAGTCAAAAATTAGATGAACCAAAATTTTCTTCAATTAAATCAAGAAAAAACTGAGGTCATTCTTTTTGGCAATAAAGAGAAGAGGGTTGCTGTCAATAAACACCTTGAGTTACTGTCTCTAGAAACTAAAGACCAAGCCCGAAACCTTAGCGTGTTGATAGACTCAGACCTGACCTAAAATCACATAAAATCAGTCACCAAAACAGCCTTCTACCAACTTAAGAACATATCCAGAGTTAAGGGCTTTATGTCCCAAACAGACCAGGAGAAGCTGATCCATGCTTTCATGTCCGGTAGACTTCACTACTGTAATGGTGTTTTGACTGGACTCCCCCAAAAAAGTATCAAACAGCTGCAGATCATTCAGAACGCAGCAGCTCGAGTTTTGACCAGAACAAGAGATCAGAGCACATCACCCCAGTTCTTAAGTCTTTACACTGGCTCCCAGTTAGCCACAGAATAGATTTTAAAGTTCTGCTACTAGTTTACAAATCACTGAATGGTTTAGGCCCACAATACATAAATGACATGTTAGTAGAATATAGACCCAGTAGGGCTCTGTGATCTACTGACTCAGGTCAGAGAGTGCACAGAGTTCAAACCAGACACGGTAAAGCAGCATTTAGCAGTTATGCTGCTCACAACTGGAACAAACTACCCGCAGGACTGAAATCAGCCCCAACTCTTTTTCTTCACTTTTAAATCCAGGTTAAAAACTTTTCTCTTTTCACGTGCTTATGGCTGAGCTCTTTTAAAACATTTTTAATCATAATCCTGTGATTCGTTTAATGTTTTAAATTGTTTTCAAAATAGCTGTTTTAATGATTTTAAATGACATTCTGATGTTTTTAATAACATTTTCTTCTCTTTTTTTAAAAAATTCTATTGTTTGTCCTAATGTCCAATGTCTTTTCCTTGCCTCTGTAAAGCGTTATGAATTGCCTTGTGTACGAATTGTGCTACACAAATAAACTTGCCTTGTCTTGCCTATTTTGATCCAGATCATTCTTTCGCCACCATAGTCTTCATTTCCACTGTTATGCAGATGACGTCCAGCTTTATATCTCCACCAACTCCATCACCCCCGCCACTCACTCCACTCTCTCCAACTGCCTTGCCAACACCAAAACCGCAGACTGCTTCCGCCTCAACATCGACAACTCCACCCTGTCTCCATCCCCCCACAGTCGCAACCTCTGAGTCATCTTTGACAATAACCTCTCCTTTGAACATTACATAAACCAAATCACCAGAAGTGCCTTCTTCCATCTCAAGAACATAGCCCGACTTCGCCCATCACTCTCCTTCCCCGCTGCTGAAACCCTCATTCACACCTTCATCAATTCCAGAATTGACTACTGCAACAGCATCCTCTATGGCACACCATCCAAAACTTTAAATAAACACACATACAGTACATCCAAAAATCCGCTGCTCGTCTGCTCACCCACACCCGCACCCATGATCACATCACTCCAGTCCTCCAGAAACTCCACTGGCTCCCAGTTGCACAGCGTATTCAGTTCAAAATCCTCCTCCTCACACACAAAGCCCTCCATAACCAGGCCCCTTCCTACCTCACTGACTTGCTCCACCGCCACAATCCATCCCGCAGCCTTCGTTCATCTTATGCAAACCTCCTGACTCCTCGACCTAGGACCAAGCACCGAACCTGGGGCAACAGAGCCTTCTCTGCGGCTGCCCCCTCCCTCTGGAACTCTCTCCCCAAACACATCCGTGACTGTACTGACTTGCCCACCTTCAAATCTCTGACAAAAACACACCTTTTTAAAATTGCTTTTAATGTTTAATGTCTAATGTGTTTTTAGTGTACTATCTTATATTGTTTTGATAATTTGATGTTCTTCTTTGTAAAGTGTCTTTGAGTACCTTGAAAAACGCTTTTAAATAAAATGTATTATTATTATTATTATTATCTTTTTGGAGTGAGACATAATAGGGTTCACAACATTATGTGAGGACTGGGATCATTTCTCAATAGGAGTATAAGGGGATGACAGCTTGTTTTCAATAGTAACCCACTCCGTGCTCCCCGCTGGTTGTCCTTGTTCCAGTGTTTGGCTATTTTGTCCATTTCAAGGGAGATACAGTATAATCTCAGGTCTGGCAACCCCAGGCCTCCTCTGTCTCTGGGAGAGCACAATATACCAAATTTAATTCTGCGTCTTTTCTTGTCCCATAAAAATGATTTAATTATTGTATCATACTGTTTAAAGATCTGAGGAGATACAGTTAGTGGTAACATCATAAGCACATAATTAATTTACGGTGAAACCACCATTTTTTTATCACATTGACCTTTCCCCATAATGTAAGCTTAAGTTTCCCCCATTTATCCAAATTAGTTTTTTAATTTTTTGCAACAGTGGTTCTAAATTTAGTGAAGGTATTTCATCCACTTCACTACTTCCCAAGTATTTCATCCCTTTTGACATCCATTTAAAGTCGAAATTTGTCAGTAAATTTGAGTTGCATAGTCCAGATCTAGGCATAGTCTCCGTCTTTGTCCAGTTAATTTTATATCCTGATAATTTAGAGTAAGATTGTATCGTGTTCATCAGGTCTGGTATCGAGTTTAATGGGTCTTTTATCAGCATCAGGATATAGTCCGCATATAATAATAGCTTATGCTCTTTCCCTCCTCCTTCCACCCCTCTAATAGCAGCATTACCTCTGACGGCAATAGCCAACGGTTCCAGTACAATACTAAACAGCAATGGCAACAAAGAGCACCCCTGTCGAGTGGCTCTGGTGAGGTTGAAAGAGGGTGAGATTTCACCGTTTGTTATCACTGCTGCCTTAGGGGTTTTGTATATAGTTCAAATCCATTTAATAAAGGTTGGTCCTGTTATAAAAATTAGGATTGTACTGGGCTGCAGATGTTCTAACTCTAGAGAATTTACTGAAGCCGGCAGGGAAAGGTAATTAAAAATTGTTCAAGAGCAAGAGAGACAGATTAAGGGAAGTGTCATTTTGGACAAGAAACATAATGCTCATTACTAAGCGGAAAACCAAAAAAGGAAATTGTTAGTGGGAATCTTCCCACTAACAATTTCCTGTCCAGGACAGCCCATTTTGAGAAAAAATTGTATAAGAACTAACTGACAGAGCTTCTCAGAGAGCCTTTCCTCTGTAACCCCTTTTTGTGTGTTGCACTGTTAAATGCTTCCTGTACAAGAATAATAAATTCAACTTAAACTTCAGGTATTACCTGAGATTAAGAAGCTTCTGCCAGAGGTGACTGTGAGGTTCCTCTTCGACGAACCACATTTGGCCACAGTATACTGTGGAACAGCCCACCCACCTCAATTAGAGAGAGTCCCAGTATATTAACGTTCAAGGGACATTTGAAGGTGTGGCTTCGATCTAATCAGATTTATGATCATAACTCACAATAATCAGTATGCGATCACATCATGGGCTTTTGTGAAACTTTTATTACTTAATTTTTTTTTATACAATTCCGGGTTATGTGCAATATCCCTGTTTGTAGCAATGTGTCTCTGTTGTAAGCCTTTTTTTTTCTTCTCTTGTGTTTTCTTTTGCTGAGTTTTTTCTGTCCTTCTTTTCCTCTTTTTTACCATCAACCTGCAAAGGGACTACGGTTAGAAATTAGCCTGTGGCTATAAACCGGCATATTTACATGTAAACGTTTATTAATATGCACTGTCCCTTTTAAATAAATAGATAAATAAATAAATAAATAAAATACTCTGTAGGAGTTTTGTTGTTTTAGTTGTCTAGCAAGCAGCTTGCCTGTCTTCTCTCCCCCTTCATAGAAATTTGTCCCCAGCCCACTTTTTTATTATAAATTTCTTGAAGTTGAAACTTAAGCTTACATATATCTCGATATAATTTATCTGAGTTAAAATTCAAAGTTTTTTGATAGCTCTATTTCCCAACTTCTAATTTCAGATTCCAACTCCTGAATGTGCTATGATTTTTCCCCAAATGTATGCTTTTGATTCTTCCCATTCTATCGCTTTTGAGGTTGCACTGCCAGCATTAATTTCAAAAAAAGATATGAGATCGTCCTTCAAAGACAGGTTGAAGGATTCATCCTGTAATAGAGATGTATTCATCCTCCATCTACCTTTTTTTCTCATTGTCCATTTTTATGTCAATGCTAAGGTTAACTGCAGCATGATCTGAGAGAGCCATTGCTTTAATCTTGCAATTCACAACTTGTTTTTTTTATAGTATTCGCTATCAAAAACATGTCAATTCTGGAATAGGATTGGTGGCAGTGTGAATAAAAAGTATATTCTCTGTCACTGTGGTTTATCAGACGCCATATGTCCACCAATCCCATATCCTCAATGATCATATGTATTGCAGCTCTATCCTTAGACATTATTGGACCACTAAATTTGCTTCTATCCAAAAAGGGATTTGAAACTTGGTTGAAATCTGCTAATATTATCTGGCCCTCTGTTTCACCCAGAGTCTTGTTTACTTCATAGAAAAAGTTTGGATCTCCCTTGTTTGGAGCATAAATGTTACAAAGAGTCATCTTAGTCCCCTTAACAGTGCCTGTACACATATCATTCTACCCTCATCATCTTCAACCTCCTTGAGTAGAGTGAAACTTAAGTTTTTATTCACCAGTATGATTACCTCATTCCGTTTGCTAGATAAAGAACTATGAAAGATATGTCCAACCCAGCTCTGTTTCAGCTTGAATGCTTCTTTTTTTACAAAGTGTGTTTCTTGTAAAAAGCAAAGTCTTTTTTTAAGAAAAAAAAATTCTGATCTGTATTGAAAATGTTTCTGATTTATATTAGCAATGGCCCCTATTGATGACCTACTGGCTTTCCGCTCAGGCGGTACAGGATCAGACCCAGACCCTCACCGATGTCTGTTCCACACTGTCCACTTTTAGATCAGTGTATTTCTCACTGTCCCTGTCATTTTTCATTGTGCACTGTTATGTTTTTAAGCGTTCATGCTTACCCATCTGAGTTGCAGTTCATTTGGATGAATTTCTCTGCCTCCTTGGCACTCCTGAAGCTCCGGTTTTTCCTCTTCCAAGTGAATTGTAGAGTTGCCGGGTGCGCCAGCGTGTATCTCACATTGAGCTGGTGTAGTGTTTTCTTCGCGGCCGTGAAGGTTTTCCTCTTTTCGGCCAGTTCCCTCGACATGTCTGGAAACACGGAGAGTCTCACTCTTTCCCATTCAAGCCCTTGCTTTGTTCTGACAGCTTTCAGAACTTTTTCCTTTACTGACTGGCGTATAAATCTGACCAGCACCGGTCTGGGCGGCTGGTCCTCGTTGGGGATGGGGGCTAGTGCTCGGTGTACCCGCTCTATTTCAAACTCACCCTCGACATCGAGACCGAGACTGTCTCTCAGTATTTTCTTCACGCATTCTTCCATTGTGCCGTTTGTCCTGTATGTTTCTTTCAGCCCCAGCAGTCTCACATTGTTTCTCTTGCTGTTCTCTTGCTTTTCAAGCATTTGGATGCATTTGGAAAACTTCCATCCTTCTCTCAGAGTGTTCTCCATTATTTACAAGCCGGTCAATCGTGTCCTCCAGGTGGGAAATCCGCCCCTCCGCCTTTCTTGAATGCCACTCACAGTGTTTTTTTAACTCATTTGTTGTTTCTTTAATGGTTGCTATGTCTGCTGCCACTCCCTGTAGCGTATTACTCATCTTGGAAATTTCGGCAAACAAATTCTCCAGGTTTGCAGTTTTTTCAGAAGGTTGTTTTACTGGCTGCACTGGTGACGGAGGGTCTGAAGTTACCTTTACTTCAGATGGCGGTTTATTTCTGGTAGCCATGCAGGATGTGTCTTTAAAGTACTTTAATGTGGTCACCATTGGGGTCCAAAAAACACTCTGGTTTGTTCAGACAAAAATCATGAACGCCAAGGAATATTATTTTGTGAAAAAGTGGATTTTCATGCAGTAAAATATTGAAAATATCGGTGGGGGAACTTCTCTACTGCGCTACCATCATCTCTACCCACGTCACTCCTCGGTTTTAGGTTTTCTTAATTAATCTCTCAACCGCTGCCGCTGTGTGGGGCAGATGAACTAAACACACTGTCAGCACCTGCCACAAACTGCTGCACCCCCAAATCCCTGTCTCCTCCGGTGACTGATAGCCGTGAAATACCACTCAAATTGACACTATCAAGACGGAGTTTGTGCACTATAAACTATGAAACTCTCTCAGCTGTTGTAACGTCACTCGGTTTTTTTTTTGTGCGTGTGTGTGTGTGTGTACCTAACCTCTATGCCTGTTTCTGTCTCTCAAGTCTGGTAGAGTCCAACTCTGTCAAACTGCTACGCTCACTTGCTTCCATCGTTGTAGTGCGCGTTGTAGTGAAATTGGTTTCATGCTGTACCTGGCAATCGAACACAGAACTAATTGATCAGAATTCCAAAGGCCAAAACATAAACAAACAGATGGGCTGGATGGTAAATTTCAAAACAAGAACACTTTGGCTGCGGGGTTTTTGTCAACAAGCAAGTATGTTTATCTGATAGTGCTGTAGCCAAATTTAGGAAAGTGATTCCTTCAGCATTGAATTCAATGCCATGTCTAACTGTAACAGAGGACTTGTCTGCTTCCTTTAGCCCCTCACAAATAGATCATCTTGTTGATAGTAGTACAGGCTCATTAAGGACAACTCTAGACTCTATTGCACCTCTGAAAAAGAAGATAATTAAACAAAGAAGGCTAGCACCATGGTATAGCCAGCAGACTCATAAATTAAAACAAGAGACACGTAAATCTGAACGTAAATGGCGTGCCACTAAACTGGAAGAATCTCATCTAGTCTGGCAAGATAATCTCAAAACATACAGGAAAGCTCTCCGTAATGCCAGAGCAGCCTACTACTCTTCATTAATAGAGGAGAATAATAACAACCACAGGTTTCTCTTCAGCACTGCAGCCAGACTAACAGAGAGCCACAGCTCTACTGAACCATCTATTCCCTTAGGTCTAAGTAGCAATGACTTCATGAGCTTCTTTAATGATAAAATTATAACTATTAGAGACAAAATCCATCACCTCTTGCCCTCAACAGGCATTGATCTGCATTCTGATACAGCAAGTTTTGAAACAGCTGTAAAACCTGATATGTATTTAGACTGTTTTTCTCCCATCGACCTTCATCAAATAACTTTAATCATTTCTGCAGCTAAGCCGTCATCCTGTCTCTTAGACTCCATCCCAACCAGGTTGCTCAAGGAAGTTTTACCTGTAGTTAGTAATTCGTTATTGGATATGATTAATCTGTCTTTATTATCAGGATATGTACCACAGTCCTTTAAGGTAGCTGTAATTAAACCTCTTCTTAAAAAGCCCACTCTAGACCCAGAGGTCTTAGCCAACTACAGACCGATATCAAACCTTCCCTTTCTGTCTAAGATACTTGAGAAAGCTGTAGCTAATCAGCTGTGTGACTTTCTCCATAACAATAGTCTATTTGAGGATTTTCAGTCAGGATTTAGAGTGCATCATAGCACAGAGACCGCATTAGTCAAAGTTACAAATGACCTCCTAATGGCATCAGACAAAGGACTCATCTCTGTACTTGTCCTGTTAGATCTTAGTGCTGCATTTGACACCATTGACCATCAAATTCTTTTACAGAGACTGGAACATCGAATTGGCATCAAAGGAACCGCCCTAAGCTGGTTTAAATCGTACTTTTTAGATCGATCTCAGTTTGTTCACGTCAATGATGAATCCTCCATGCAGACCAAAGTTTGTCATGGAGTCCCACAAGGTTCTGTACTTGGACCACTTCTATTCAGTTTATATATGCTTCCTTTAGGGAACATTATTAGGAATCACTCTATCAATTTTCATTGTTATGCTGACGACACCCAATTATATTTATCGATCAAGCCTGATGCAACCAATCAGTTAACTAAACTCCAAGCATGCCTTAAGGATATAAAAAGTTGGATGACCTACAATTTTTTGATGTTAAATTCAGACAAAACTGAAGTTCTTGTAATTGGACCCAAACACCTCAGAAACTCTCTTTCTAGAGACTTAGTTACTTTAGATGGGATCACCCTGGCCTCCAGCTCCACTGTAAAGAATCTTGGAGTTGTTTTTGATCAGGATTTGTCCTTTAACATCCACATAAAACAAATTTCCAGGACTGCATTCTTCCACTTACATAACATCGCTAAAATCAGACGCATTGTCTCTCAAGCGGATACAGAAAAAGTAGTCGCTTTTGTTACTTCTAGACTGGACTATTGTAACTCTTTGTTATCAGGCTGCTCTAATAAGTCTCTTAGGACTCTGCAGTTAATTCAGAATGCTGCTGCACGTGTTCTGACAGGAACCAAGATCAGAGATCACATCTCTCCCATTTTGGCTTCCTTGTATTGGCTACCTATTAAATCTAGAATATAATTTAAAATTCTTCTCCTTACTTACAAAGCTCTTCATGGTCAGGCACCATCATATCTAAAAGAGCTCATAATACCTTACTACCCCTCTAGAACACTGCGCTCTCAGGACGCTGGGTTCCTTGTGGTTCCTATAGTCTCCAAAAGTAGATTGGGAGCCAGAGCTTTCAGCTATCAGGCTCCTCTTCTGTGGAACAAACTACCATTCTGGATTTGGGGGGCAGACACGGTCAACACCTGGTTATGCCTAGCAAGGCACGGTATTGGTTGAAGATGCAGTCACATCTCCCTTACCGAAAACACACTCTCTCTCTCTCTCTCTCTCTTTCTCTCTCTCTCTCTCTCTCTCTCTCTCTCTCTCTTTCTCTCTCCTTCTTACCATCTGTAAACATACATGTCTCATTAATGCATGTTACTAACCAAACTTCCCCGGAGTTTCTGTGCTCTGTCGTCAAGCAGGTTCTCGCGGATCGTGGCTGCTGCTGTGATCCTGCACGACGTCCACTACACATTTATTACTGTCATTATTGCTATCATATCTGCTACTGTAATCATTTTATCATTCATTGTGATTCATTGTTAATTTTGTCAGTCATTGTAATTGTACAATATGTTTGTGTTGATTTGTCCTGTACACGTGACATCCATTGCACGTCTGTCCGTCCTGGGAGAGGGATCCCTCCTCTGTGGCTCTTCCTGAGATTTCTTCCACCTTTTTTCCCTGTTAAAGTTTTTTTTTTGTGGCAAGTTTTTCCTCACTCGAACCGAGGGTCTAAGGACAGAGGGTGTCACTCCCTGTACAGATTGTAAAGCCCTCAGAAGCAAAATGTACTTTATGACTTTGGGCTATACAAATAAAATTGATTTTATTTGATTTGATTTATTTCAACTTAGCATGTTTCCTTAAGAACTGATGATATTTTAATGATTTAATACAGTGTATCTTACATATTGTACCTTTAAATCCAAAACTAGAAACATAAAAGGAACTGGTAGATTGGGTTTGCAGCATAGGTTACCATGACAATCTAGCCACCTTTGTGACAGCACCTCACCAACACATTAATCTCACATCATCAGATGCGAAAAATCGAATTTTTATACCAACACACGAACAGGCGATGACATCAGGCGCACGGCCCGGTATAAAGCCCATACGTCATCGCGCAATCTGTTCCTACAGAATTTTCTCGCCCAGATTTTGAGTGACAGACAGCTCTGACGGTCATCCAGAATTCATAGAACCACAGTTACATTTATAACTCTTGTTTTGCTTAATTCTTTCTGACCGCCGCACAGTGCTTCAGCACTGGATGACTCATGCCAACAAGGTCACGAGGAATGCTTACTGCACCAAGGCATGGAAGCTGTTGATAGGACAGCTGTTGTCACAGCAGGTAGAGCAGCCGCATTGACACGGTAATAGCGAGCAAAAGAGCATGAGAACTCCCAGGTTGCAGCAGCACAGATGTCTTGCAGGGAGACCCCTTTCAAGGCTGCCCATGATGTGGACATACATGAGAAGAGTGGCACCACACATTACTAGGTGCAGGTAGGCCGTGCAACCTATAAGCATGTAAAATCACATCAACAATCCGCTTAGAAGTTTGTCAGACTTATGGAAAATAGCAGTGGCCTCCACATACGCCTTTAGTGCCCGAACAGAGCACAACTGCTCAGGCCGCTCCTCTGCTTGCTCCAAAGAGCTCTGTAAACTACACATCGCCAACTCGATGGCTTAGTTCACATGTATGGGAGCCACCTTTGGCAGGAAGGATGGATGAATTGGGCAGAAGAGTAACCCCTGAACCATCTTGATACCGACACATACACACCTGGCTCACCGACAGAGCGTGGAATTCACCTACGCGCTTTGCTGATGTGATAGCAAGCAGAAATGCCTCCTTAGACACACCAACCTATCGATGATTGGGGATTACTGCAAGGTGAACCCCCTATCAAGGCCTGACAGCAAGGGCCGGATACCCTGACTTTTCTGCCCCTGTTCCACTTGGGATCCAAATGGAGTATGTTGACCCAGATTTGAAGGTAGCATAAGGAAAGGAGACCCAGGGGGATGACCATGGATGCTGCTGTTATAGTATGCACCCAGCAGCTTCAGAAGGAGTCTGTATCTCACCAATCTGCATTTCCAGAAGCAACCTACAAGTTGCAGAATGGCCCCCACCCGTTTCTGGGAAAGGAAGGCTCTCATTGACTGTGAATCGAGAGTCATGCCCAGTCAGCCTACCTTCTGACTGGGTGTAAGACTGCTCTTGTAATAACTGAATGTGAAGCTCAGTTGGCTCACAATCATCCAGGTATGGCAGGACTGTCAAAGGGAATGGGATGCATCACTGAGGGTCTGGGCAGAGAAGTCTGCACCAGATTCCTGCAGGATCTGAGAGAGGCCCAGGATAAGTTGAGAAAAAGAATTACCAATACGCCCAATACATGCCACTATGTTATAAGTCTTAACAAGGAGATCATCAGTCAGCCGACACTGATGACGAGGGCAGCAGGCATCAGGCATCAGACATGAGAGCCTTATCCAGCGAGATTATCAAAGAGGCAATGGTAGGATCGACCACGTCCCTTAGGTGCCATCAGGTCTGCAGTTCCACTAGCAGGCAGTAGCCCAGCTCCCCCTCTATTTCTGCAAGTCTAGCCATTCTCACCGACAGTGGCATAACCTACAGTTCATACATGGGTTGTCAGATATACCTGTCCTCAGGTGTTCAACCCCAAGACAGCCAGGGTACTGATGGTGGCGGGGGGCCATACAGGAGTTAAAGACATGCAAGATCAACATGTAATTAAGTGGGGCAGTCTCTGAAAAAGACCCCCAAAAAAAACACACAAACGAAAATACAGCCAATACTATGCTGCACAATTCACAAATAATTGCCTTATTAACGTGCAAGACATTCACAGCGGAATCACTGTGCTACAGCCCTACACAAAATAGGCCAACAGCATCCATGCCGGAGCGGCTTCAAGAACACAATTATTTACAAAGGCAGTGCATGACAAGGTGTATTGGTCATTTGGGTCAGTTTCATATTTAGTTCCAACAGTATGATTTTATGAATAGGACATTTATTTACCTCAACAAAGTCAAAGCGACAGGAGCCTCCTTCAACATCAAATGACAAGAAGTTGAGGGTGACCACATAGCCCTCTGGTTGGTTAATGACCCACTGACAGTCCTTATTGTGGGGATAGGAATTGGGGTGGTAGGGAGAGCGTAGCTGCCCAGTCCCAGACAAAGTACCTCCACAAGCTGGAGAGAGGAAGAGTTAAAGGTTGGTCAGTGGATTTGACCCTATAGATTAAAATCTTTCATTAGAACTGTAACAAGTTTTATGTGAAAAGTAATTTACTGGTGCTCCTCGATTGTATAGAACTATTTTATATGAAACAAACATAGATTTAATATTTTACTGAATAACCATTCTTGGTTCTGAGAATTTGTCAAATTGAGAAATCAGAATCAGAATCAGAATCATAAATACTTTAATAATCCCAAGGGGAAATCTCTGTGATGAAAATATGTGGGGTCTCACCAACAGTGTAGACAGCCCTGAAACCAGCACGGCTGACTGAGCTGTCGGACCTGAAGCGAATCCACAGAAAATTGGAGGATGACAAAATTGGGGCTGGTGGAGAACTGCCACAGTACCTCCCTATCAGAGGATCAGTCTCTGTTCTGCCATCACGAACCTGGAAAGAAAGGAGGTATAAGAAGACAAAGGAGAAGCAAGTGTAAAGACCTATTTTTCACAATGTAAACAAAGGGAAAAATAAAATAAACCTTTGAAAACAAGAACGATAATGACTAAATGACAATGGTAAAAACAGGTAAATAGACAGATTAACCCACTACGAATCATATAAGCCTTGTTACTAATTAATAACCCCTGCTGCCCCCAAATAGCTCTTGTTCAGATGATGAATTAGCTGCTTTACTTGCTGCACTACCGTTAATAAGAAATAGGTTGCATTCAATAACAATATGTTTCTGTCAGTAATATTTTCTGACATTCCTGGTTCTTGGAAGAAACTGATTCATTGACTAAATTACTCTACAATCCACTGAGATTTATTTAGATATTTGACAAATATGCTGGGCATCATACTGATATTTGTCCAAAGGTAAATTATTATACCATTTTCAAGTGCTGTGGGTGAAATATAAACACCACTTCAAGTCAGTTGGGTGAAATATAAACACCACTTCAAGTCAGTTATCCTTTGTGTCACTATTGGACAAAATAAATAAATTCCAGGATAAGGTCAGCTGTCAACCATTTGAATCTTCCACTAGATGTTCACTAAAGAAATATCACTTTGTTAAACAATGTTTTAGCTTCACCTCTCAAGTTAACCTACAGAACAGTCAACACGCAAGTGCAGGGTTTATGCAGGAATCCTTAGGTTAAATTTGATACCATTTAATACCTTTTTAATACCTTCTAAATATCTTTTAAAACCTCAACGCAACTTGCCTCTAGTCATATAGCAAAAACAGGATCAATAAATGGAAGGGCACATGCACTGGTACTGTCAATCACTTAGTTATTTACATTTAGTCATTTAGCTGACCCTTTTATCCAAAGCAACTTTCAGGAAAGATGTGATGGCTGCAGTGGAGGTTTGACTGAACTGGGACTCGGTTGAAGTACTGGTGTACTGGGCATACTAGCAGCACAGAAATCTGATATTAATGGCCGCTCTCCCATCATGTTGTCAGTCAACTGAACACTGTAGATAGATTCAACTACATAATTTGAGTTACGCTACTTGACATCTACTAACGAAATGACACAGTGCCAAGATTTCAGCACCACTCCACAAATAAACATGTTTTCTAATGAATACATCAAGTATACTTGACCAACAGTGTTTTACAGGAGGATGCTTGCGAACAGCTGTTCTATATTCACTTTTCTTTTTTGTCTTTTTAATGTCATTTTCAGTCTATGAAATCAAACATTTTTTGTGCTAAGCTTGTTTCAAGTTTTACTCCAGCAATCAACCATATACATAACTTTTTAGTATTCAGTGATTTTGTACCATCATACTAACCACAAACCTCTTATTGAGAATCATTAATAAAGTTTTAGAGCGCTGAATGAAGCTGTTTTTACAGGGATAATGTCCAGACAATGTGCAGAGTAGAGTCATTGTTTCATACATGTAGCAACAACAGGAGACGCTCTGTGTCAGACGTGTTCTCACATGTTGACTAAACTTTACAAACCGAGTCTCAAAATGACATCACAGCTCTGTGACGAGTCCATGCTAGCTAAAGAGCTACACTTTAGCGCAGATGCTCCGTGTTTAGATCCTAACCTGGCAAACCACACACGCTTTAAACAATACCATTGGCTGTGTGACAACCTGCCAATAAAAACATCATCCTCCTCCTCAGATATACACTGATCTCATAAATGGTATCTATGAACTGTAAATGACGGAAATAGCGACGGAGAACTCTAATACATGAACTACATAGAACAATCCTGAGTCTACGGCTGTGCACAATGGAAAATAGGTCTGCTGTACAGTCTATGTAATAAATTCTGGCGAACTTTAATAAACAAATAAAAAGTTAAAAAAATAATACCTCACAATCAGACATTTACTAACCTTTTAATACTTTTTAATACCTCACCGACACCCTGGAGTGAAACCAGCACTGAATTATGTTCTGCACTCAAGCGTCAACCTCTATGGCCAGGAAATTGAGTCCGTGCATAGAGCCAAAAAGTGTAATTCCTTAAGCAGCCCAATGAGGCTGGCTACGCGACACACACTACGAATTTAGCACTATGAAATATAAACTGGGATGCCATTTACTGCTGAGAATGTAGGAAGTGAGACTCAGCTAGAATTATTGCCATTGATTTGCTAATTTCTCTTTTCGTGTATTTTTGTACTTTATTTTGTACTTTATTTGTACTCTTATTGCCAACAGAGATACAAAACAGGTCATCAATAGTACAGGAATAAATATGAACACAAATATGAACACAAAAACATGATACAATGTAAAGACACAGACACCCATTCACACACATTCGCACACCACAATGCTCCACTGATCCTAACTAGAAAAGTTGATCAGTATCCCTTAAATTGTATTGTGAGCTGAGTGGAATCAGATATTGTTTCAGATAAGAAGGAAAATTAAAGTAGTTGCACTTAAAAATGAATAGTAACCAGTGAACATGCCTCCTGGACTTGGGGGCCAGGCAGTGATGGGTATTATAAGGACACCTCAGTACAAATCTACACAGAGAATTATATAAGACAGGGAGAGGACGAAGATTTGTTTCTAAAGTGTTCTGATAGATGACATCACCATAATCAAGTATTGGGAGTATAAGCTGTGTAATAATTTGTTTACGGACTTGTAGGGAAAAGCATTCAATTGATCGATAAAGAGATTTCAGAAGAACATAGATTTTCTTGGAAATTGAGTTGATATGAAATTTAAAGGAGAGCTGTGAATCAAGCCAAAGGCCCAGATATTTAAATTCTTCAGTTTTTACTAGTGCTGTCCTATCAAGAAAAATAATACACCAGTTTGTATTTGAAGGCAGAGAATCAGGTCGAGTGCAGAATAGCATAGTATATGATTTTTTCTTATTCAGTTGTAGTTTATTAGAAGAGAACCAATTTTGAACTGAGTTGAAATTTGATTGTAATGAGTGACAAATCTGAGTGATATCAGAGCTGGAGGAGTATATTACGGTGTCATCAGTATATAAGTAAATTTGGCAG
Organism: Larimichthys crocea; assembly: GCF_000972845.2. NCBI lineage: Eukaryota > Metazoa > Chordata > Actinopteri > Sciaenidae > Larimichthys > Larimichthys crocea. The sequence goes on along the minus strand of NW_020854764.1, from coordinate 101,642 downwards.
TCAGAACAAGTTTGTGGAAGATCATTGATGAAGATTGAAAATAGTAAAGGGCCCAAGGATGAGCCTTGTGGCACCTTTATCAATAATCTTAAAATCAGACTGGCAACCTTGGAAGGAAACACATTGATTTCTATGATGCAACAAAGAGTTGAAAAAGAACAAAGAATCACTAGAAAGACCAATGGCATATAATTTATCCAAAAGAAGATAGTGATCAACCAAATTAAATGCTTTAGTAAGATCAATAAATATGGCACCTGTGTGCATGTTGCTATTGTAAGCTGAAAATATATCATTAGTAACTTTTAGAAGGGCAGCGGTGGTCGAGAAGTGTGGTCGGAAACCAGATTACTGAGGAGATAGTATGTTATGGTCATTAAGATGTGCGGATAACTTATTAAAGATCAATTTTTCAAATATTTTTGTTATGGTATTAATAATTGAGATTGGTCTGTAATTATTAATATCAATAGGGTCACCCCCTTTATGGAGAGGGGTTACCCTAGCACGTTTCCATGATAAGGGAACTTTACAAGTAGCAAGAGATAAGTTAAATAAATCAGACAGGGGAAATGATAAAACATGAGAGGCCATTTTAAAAAACTTAATATCCAGACCATCTGGACCAGCAATGCAACCAGAGTTGAGATTCTCAATCACAAGTTGAACATCTATTGGTGTGATTGTTCTAAAAGAAAAGGAACTACCACACCTGCTCGGAGTTGGGGAAGATTCAGAGTGAGAGTAAGAGAGGGAGCTACCAATAGTAGAAAAATGCTGACTTAATGCCTCCACAATTGAAAATGGTTCACTGACACTTTCACCACTGATTCTAAAACAAGTAGGGGTTTCTGTGGATTTATTAGTCATACTATTAATTCTCTCTAAAATCAGTGGCTAGACAGTCTTTATAGTAATTTGCTTTAGCATTTCTAGTATAGGTTTTACCTTTATTCCTTAGCTCTTTATAAATGTTCCAATCAGCAGGATGCTTTGTTGTGCGGTGCTTTTTCCATGCCTTGTCTCTCTGTTTGAACAACTGTATAAGATCTCCTTTAATCCACGGAAGGTGTCGACCCCTGACCTTAATTGTTGTCCAGTGGGCATGTTTATTAATAATCTCAACAAATTCAGTGTAAAGAAAATTCCAGGCATCTTCAACAAATGGTATTAATTGAAATCTCTCCCAATTTATGCCTAAGATATTTTGGATAAAGAGTTCAGGGTTGATATCATTAGACTTTCTGACTTTAATGAGTTTAGGTGGAAGATGGGGCATTTTAATTTTCCAGACACGAAAGACAGTAGAGTGGTCACTGAAGGAATCGGACAATAACCCAGAATGTAGAATTCTCTCAGGATGGGAGACTGAAATCCAGTCAAGCAAAGAGGAAGAACTGGGACCAACTCTGGTAGGTTCCATAATCAATTGGGTTAAATTTATGCCAATAAAAAGATTGCGATCATTATAAGAAGAACGATTTAGCCAATTGGAATTGAAATCACCCAGTATAATTTTTTCACTGGTGCAGTCTAAAGAATTGTGGACAGGATATTTTTGGTAGTTTCAGCAGGAACATTAGGAGGTTTATAAATATTACCTATAATTAGCTGTTTGTTCTCATGTAATTTAATTTTAACAAAAAGGCATTTAAAATACAAGGGATTCTTGGTGAAACTAGTTCTGCAGTTAGATTTGAAGAGGCATATGTCAGAAGTCCCCCTCCTCTTGATCCTCTGTCTTTTCATTATAGAACATAGTTATCAAGTTTAACTTCATTATCAGAAATGTTGCTGTTCAACCAAGTTTCAGAGAGCATGACTACATGAGGTTTGTTATAGGTGAGCCGGGCTTTCAGTAAATCAATTTTAGGTCACAGGCTTCTAATATTCAAATGAATGATATGCATACCTTTAGCAGAGTTCATTGACCAATGATGATAAAGCAGGTAATCACAGGATATAGTAACAGAAATGCAGACAAGGCATCATCGCAGATTATGATATAAGGCAGGTGAGGGCGGGGAATGGGAGAGTCAGAAAGTGAGCAACACAAATATACACACACACACACACACACACACTATGGACAAAAAACACACAAGAACATGCTGCAACATTGATGGGAAAAGAAAAGAAGATAAAATATAAGAAAGATGGGTATACAGCTCAGTCTGTTTAGTTCAATAAATAAACGTGCCAGAATCGGTGGTCAATATCTAATAATAATGGGACAAAGAAATAAGTAAATACAAAGTTAATAGTAAATAAACAAAAAAGAGAGGGATGTGAGAAAAAAGGGGAGAAAATAAACATATATACTGTGTATATATATCTATATAGATATACACACACACACACACACACACACACATATATATATTTATATATATATAGATATATATATATTATATATATATTATAATATATATATTATCTTATATATAATACACATACATACATACATATACATACATACATCATACATACATACTATATATATATATATATATATATATATATATATATATACACAACACACACACACACACACACACATATTACACATAATATACATAAACATATATACATATACATACATATATACATATATAATATAATAGATAGATAGATAGATAGATAGATAGAGAGAGAGAGAGAGAGAGAGAGAGAGAGAGAGAGAGAGAGAGAGAGAGACCTGTGCACTGCCTGGATTGACTACAAGAAAGCCTATGACTCAATGCCGCACACATGGATACTGGAATGTCTGGAACTGTATAAGATCAACAAAAACCTAAGGACCTTCGTCCAGAACTCAATGAAAATGTGGAAGACAACCCTAGAGGCCAATTCAAAGCCCATTGCCCAAGTCAACATCAAGTGCGGCATATACCAAGGAGATGCGCTATCACCACTGCTGTTCTGCATAGGCCTGAACCCCCTCAGTCAAATCATCACCAAGAGCAGGTATGGGTACCGATTCCGTAGTGGGGCAACAACCAGCCACCTGCTCTACATGGATGACATCAAGCTGTATGCAGGCAGGTCCTGAAAAGTCAGTTGAATGGTAAGAACAAGGTCCAAGCCATCAACATGTACGCACTACCAGTCATCAGATACCCCGCTGGTATCATAAACTGGCCAAAGGAGGAGATAGAAGTCACAGATATCAAGACTAGAAAGCTCCTCACCATGCATGGAGGGTTCCACCCCAAGTCCAGCACCCTGAGGCTATACACTAAGCGGAAAAAGGGAGGCGTCAAGTCCATGGTCCAGGATGAAACGTGGAAAATACAAGAATACATCAGAAAGATGGCCGCGAAGGATGAACTGCTAAGTGAATGTCTCAGGCAGCAGAACCCTGATGAGGGTGCAGAGGAGGAGGAACAGGCATGTATCACCGTCAGATAGAGGAAATCCGTCATGATATCAAGAAATCCTACCAGTGGCTGGATAATGCAGGACTGACAGACAGCACAGAGGCACTAATCATGGCAGCAAGAACAGGCCATAAGCACAAGAGCCATAGAGGCCAGGATCTACCAGAGTAGATCAGACCCAAGATGCAGACTGTGTAAAGAAGCCCCTGAGACAGTCCAGCACATAGTAGCAGGGTGTAAGATGCTAGCTGGATCAGCGTACATGGAGAGGCACAACCAAGTGGCTGGGATAGTATACAGGAACATCTGCAACCAGTATGGAATAGAAGTACCTAAATCCCGATGGGCCATACCACAGAAGGTGGCTGAGAACAACAGGGCCAAGGTTCTGTGGGACTTCAGCTTCCAGACTGACAAACAGGTCCTGGCTAACCAACCGGACATGTTGGTGGTGAACAAAGAGGGTAGTGGTGATAGATGTGGTGATCCCAGCTGACGCCAACATCAGGAAGAAGGAACATGAGAAACTTGAGAAGTATATATATATATATATATACACACACATAAATGAAAGAGAGAAAAATATAAACGTAATGCTTATTATTTATGCCTGTTTATTAATTTCACAATTCTAGATATTTATTAACTAAATTATTTCTAGGGGGTCTACCATGGATATATGGGGTCTACCCTTTCTCAATCTTAATCAACTGAGTCCTCGTCTAATAGTGTTTTACTGCATTTTACAACACATTTGACACTTTACCACATTTGCGGCACATTTTACGGCGAACAATTGCTGGGCCACCACCTTAACAGTGCCTACTCCAGCTACAAGTTTATGAGTAAAATACATAAATAAAAATAAATAAAGTTGATGAGTTAGTAAAGTAAAGTTTTATGCTAATGTTAGCTGTAGCTACTGGCCACAAGCATTAGGCTATCATATCAGAGTCAACGTAACTTCTTCTTGACTGTGTCAAACCCCCGACGTCTCTGGACTAAACCGGCGGAGAAGTCCGGGTAGATGTAGACTCGAGTCCCTTTGAATTGAAGAGGCTCCTTCTTCTCCCTGGAGAGCTTCAATATCTTCAGCTTGTCCTGGAAGTAGTGGAACTTTACCAGGATTGGCTTTGGTCCTTTGGCTCTGAAGTTATCCTTGACAGCCGTACGATGACAGCGCTCAATCACAGGAGGAGTGGAGAAATTTGCTTTACCTAGGAGCTGCAGGACAAGATGTCTCATGAAGCCCAGGATATCATTTGTCCGGCCCTTTCGGGGATGCCAATTAAGCGTAGGTTCGAGCGCCTGCTCCGGTTCTCGGCGTCTTCGGCCCATGCTTTCAGGTCAGTTTTTATCCGCTTGACCAGGTCTGTTATATCGTCCTCATTAGAGCTGACTCTCTGCTCAAGCTCGTTCACTTGCTCTCCAAGCATATGCTTTCAAGCAAAGCTTTCTATCTTTACAAGAATTGCTCCAAGTGGATTAATTTTAGTGTCTATATGTGTAGTCATGTTGAGCATCATTTGTCGCATCTTATCCAAGACACTTTGAAGAGTAATTGTCTCGTCAGCCATTGTGAGGCCGGCAGCTTTTCCACGTGAGGTGTTTAGTGCTAGAATCTGATTTTTTCCTCTTTTAAAATTAGCACAAGTAGCTAATTAGCATCAGCAAAGTTTAGGGTAAAATATATGTCTCAATGACCTCAGTAGACCTCAGTAGATAAATAGTTGAACCATCAGACTGCAGCTTGTAGCTCACACACTCACTTCACGGCAGCCATCTTTATGATGACAGCAGGTGTAATGACCAGGAGTGTCTTACTCGTCGTCAGTGGCTTTAAATGGGTAGGTTCTTGTTCTAGTAATTCAGTGCATTGCTCACAGACTCTGATGACTTTGTAAGCTCTGTACTTTTCTTGCAAAAATAAAACTCAAAAGACAATTGTCGTTGTAAATGGTAAATGGACTGCACTTATATAGCGCTTTTCTATTCTTCCAAACACTTAATGTGTGACTGCATGGGCAATATATGGAATTAGACCGGATGACTTAAATTTACTTTAAATTACTTAAGTAACCCTTATCAAACACTTTCAAAAGTATTGATCTATAATAATGTCTGCTGTCAAAATTACTTAAACCTTACCTACTTCCTCTTCCATGTGTCTGCCTACTCGACCAACCCTCAACACATTCAAATGAATCAGGACATGTTTGTGAGTCATCAATAAGTCTTACCTCCACATAATCAAAAGAGCAACTGCCATGACTCTCCAGATTCATATGAGTGAAATTGAGGGCCACCTTCTCACCCACTGGCAATCTGATTAAATAGACACACTGGCGGTTGTGGGCATAGTCGTTGGGCCAGTTGGGGGAGATGATGATGCCCTCACTGTCAGTGAATGTTCCACCACAACCAGGGTCACCTAAGACACAACACACAACAGGGTATGGGTAACTTCTATTTCCTGTGCATTACCAATGCCCCACATAGTACAGAGCATTGATGCTGTCAACAGTTGAGAGATCAGTTGCTTGGTGTTGGTCCACATGTAATACTACTACTATTTTAACACTATTTCCTACAAATTACTTCCCAGTAACTTCTGTTTGGAGCGGTGCTCTTTCTTTGTGTGTGTGTGTGTGTGTGTGTGTGTGTGTGTGTGTGTGTATATATATATACTATAATATATGGCAGTTTCTTACTTGGTGATGTTGTGTATGTAATGTGGAAGCCTTGGTCAGAAACAGTGAAATCAGAGTGGAAGTGAATCCATGCATTTGGACCAGTGGTCTGCAGAGGGGCAGGTGTTGCAGTACTGCAGTACTTCCCCAGAACTGGGTCTTCAGGTAGAAGACCATCCCGGATCTATGTGATTTGGCACAAGATAACAAAAAGCAAAACAACTGCAAGAAGTTATACATTACAGACTTGGCTTCACTAGTGCCATATAGTACACAACTGTGTCAGGGTTACAGGATTCAGCACCAAGCCAGCTTCTCTGAATAGCTTTGCAATTGTTGGGTCTGAGTGAGGGAATATGGTTGAAAAGTACTCTGATGACATAAAAACCATAACCAAACCAACAAAAAGTTCACTCATTTAACTACTTAAAGGCCATGCTGCAAAAATGAGTACACCCCAATGAAAGTCTTAGGAGCAAAGTTAAATTTTAGACTACAGAATTCTAATTGACAAGAATTCAGAAAATCTCCATGCAAGTTCACTACAGTTAGCTAAAGAAGTAAAAAGTAAGAAGTGACTGTTTCCCAAGACACAATACAGTGTACCCTGCAGAGGAATGTCATGCACGGGTGTCGTCATGAATTCACAGATATACTGCTCTATATTGAAAGAGAAGATGCTACAATTACTACGTGCCCTTGGTCATTGTGCACTTTTACAACTTGACAATGATCCAAAACACACATCTAAGGCCAGGGTGAAAGTGATTCAGTGGCCAAGTATGTCTCCTGATCTGAACTCAATTGAACACCTATTCTGAGGAGAGGAGTTGAGCATCACTCCATTCAGAATCCAGGCTCTAAAAGAGGTCGTTCTTAAAGAATGGAATTCCGTGCCTATAAGACTTAAAAATCATGGAAGTCATACAAAACACTAGATGCAGTAGTTTAGTTTTACTCAAATTAGGTGATGCAAAAATGAATACACCCCACAACAAAAAATAATGAACAAGTTGGTGATTGTTACGGCTGCCGCCGTTTCGCCCCACGCATATGTGTGTGCAGTGTGTTCCCAATAGGTAAATGCAGGTGTGCGGTTGCCGGTCTCTGGTTGGCCCCAAACTGGAGGAGGCGGGGACAACAAGTTCGTCAGCTGCAGGGCCAGGATTGGTGCGGCATCTTTCCCACGCCGCCAATGAGAGGGCCCCCGCAGCAGCATCACCGGGCATTTAAACCGCAGCCGCCTGAACATCGTGGCGGCTTCACTCGTTGTTGTGTTCGTGAGCTTGCCTAGTTATACGTATCTGATGATACTCGGTCGTTTGCTCGTGTGTTGTACCTGGAGGTTTCGTGTTTGGTTTGTTGGGACTGGGCAGGGTTTAGTTAGTTTATATCTACTGATGACACGTAGAATATTTCTGTTAGCCTCATTCGTATAGAAGTGCTGTTTTTGATGTGGTTTTTGTTATTAGAAAGTAGCTTAGTTAGTGAGGTTTTTCTTTCTCGTTTTGTTTGCTACTTAGATAACATAGGCTCTGTTTAGAGTTCTCTTTTTGTTATATTGGTTTGTTCGTTTAACAGCACTTGCTCGCCCTTAGTTCCCTTTTGTCTCACCTCCTTTTGTTAAAACAATCTAAAACTTTCATTTAATAAAATACTTTTGTTTAATAACCTTTACAATCTGGTTTTATGTTACGACCAGGTAAAGGGGTATGAAAGGAAGTAACATTTACACCTGCATTTACCTATTGGGAACACACTGCACACACATATGCGTGGGGCGAAACGGCGGCAGCCATAACAGTGACATATTGCAACATTTATCTTTTTCCATTCTTTAAGAACAAACTATTTTAGAGCTTGGATCCTGGATGGAGAGTGATGCTCCACTTGTCTCTTCAGAATTTCTGATCAGCAAATAGACTTTGCCACTGAATCTCTTTCAGCCTGTTCTTCCTAAGAAATTCAACTGTGGCCTTAAACGTGGGTTTTGAATCATTGTCATGTTGGAAAAGTGCACAACGACCAAGGGTATGGAGCAATGGTCATCTTCTCTTTCAATATACAGCAGTACATCTGTGAATTCATGTTACCATCAATGAAATGCAGCTCCCCAAAACCAGCAGCACTCATGCAGCCCAACACTGCCACCACCACATTTTACTGTAGGCACCATGCAATTTGTCTTTGTACTCCTCACCTTTGCGATGCCATATAGTGCAGAAGCCATCAGTTCCAAAAACATTTATTTTGGTCTCATCACTGCAGAGTATAGAGTCCCAGTAGTCTTCATCTTTTTAGGAGAGGCTTCCATCATGGCTAACACCCATGCATGCCACTCCTTTGGAGGGTACACCATATTGTGTCATAGGAAACTGTCTCTGTGAGATGGTTACAGTTCCATCTTTGTTAAGTTTTTGTATTACTTTTGCTACAGTATTCTGACTGATAAGTAAAGCTTTGCTGATCTTCTTGTAGCCCTAACCTTTCTTGTGTGAAGAAAAAATTTTCTTTCTCAGGTCTTGTGACATTTCTCTTCCATGTGGTGCCATTGTTAACAGCATGAAATAGGAAGGGGTTTTCTTTGTTAAGTAACGCCCTTTTACAGTCAACTGTCTGTTGGACACCTATTTAATGAATAAATTAAATGGTTATATTTATCAAATGGTTTAAACTATAAACTGATTTTCCATTTAACTTAGACAATTTAGTTTTTATTAAAAAATTGCTGAATTTTTACATTTCCCATTCAAATACGGGGAAGAGACGCACGGTCCGTCAGCAGATGCGCAAACCCTCATAAACTGTGCTCTGCCATGCAATGACAATGTATGTCGCCAATCAAATGTTCAAATGTTTCAAATACTTTATATACAGGGGGGAATATATGTATATCTTGATCTTGCTTTAAACTGTTTTAAACTGTGTTTTTGATCTTGTTTAAACTTGTTTTAACTGGTTTTACCTGTTTTAACTTGATCTTGTTTTAACTGTTAACTGTCAACCGTTTGGGCTATTTATTGTATATTGTTTGTGTTTTGTTGTGATCAGGGCATTGCTGTAAAAGAGCAATTTGCTCAGTCAAGGTTTCCCTGAATAAAGAACGGAAATAATAATATATATATATATAATATATATATATATATATATTATATAATATATATATATATATATATTATGATTGATCAGAAAATCTTGAAGGAGAAAATCAAAATCAAAAAAGGGTGCCACAATTCCCAAAAGAACATTAAAGGTCTCATTGCCAGTTTTAATATGCTCAGGGTTTAGGGGGCTTAGGGGCAATTACTTTTTCACATAAGGCCATAAAAAACAAGAAATCAGGAAGTGTGCAAATACTTTTCACAAGCACTGCACAGTGCTATACAAATGCTATCACTACACAATTGCCCAATTAAATTAACGGCATTACACAGTATAGTAGAAGCTCTTTACCAAAATGATATGTTTTTAATGTTAAATATAGAATGTTATTGTTATCTATGGGTTTTTCAAATGTACTGTTTAAAAAAAAAAAGAAAGAAAGAATAGTAAAATACATTGTTATTTCTTTATAAGATGTCAAATTATATTTATTTACTTGCATAAAAGCATGAGGCTGGATGTTTTTCTGACAGGTGGTCTAAATACATTGTTTTTAAAGGGGTTCACATATTTTTGCACCCATGAAATCTGAGTTAATGTTTAATCAGCCATTTTAATATAAAAAACAATAGCAATTTAATTTTCTTTTGTTTTAGTCCATTATTTGTAGTTCCTTGTATATGATTTCTGGACAGATTAACATTTAGGTTTTTTTTAAAGTACTTTTAAGCAGCGCTGTATAACAACAAACAACTTGAACTACAACTAAAATTGATACCTTGGGTAGCTTTACTTTAAAACTTACGGTAACACTTTATTTGAAGGGGTGTTCATAAGACTGACATGACATTGTCATAAATATGACAGACACTTGTCATGAACATTAATGAATGTCAATGACTGCTTGTCATTAGTGTCATGCGGTTTCTTATGTCATCTTTTACTGTCAACTTGACATGTTTGGGTGTCTTTTGTTATGACAACTTGACATTTACCAAATGACATAGGCTGACCATGTCTTTGTCAGACAACTTGGCATTAACCAAGGGCATTAGTCAGTAAATCTTTGTCATGACAACTTGACATTAAGCAAAACCACATAGCTGAGAAGTGTCTTTGTCATGGACAACTTGACATTAACCAGCATGACCTGCAGGTGACTTTCGCTTCAGCCTTGCACCAGCCCACTCACTAGCTTTGTGAGCGCCTAGGACTGGGGTGGAGACACACTAGGGGTAAAACCAGGGTGCTCTCTCCTTGGGCCTGGGGAGGAAAGCTTACTAACCTACCTACTTACAGCACAGCTGCTAGTGCATCAGCGTTAACATGCAAATGCTAACATGCAATGCTAACATGCTTGGTGTAACCCAGATAAAAAAACATGTGCATTAAAAGGTTATTTCATCTTGTGCATTAAAAACAGACAGACAGATATTAAGCTAAAAAAATGTGTTAAAAAATGTATTAATTTCATATCTTAAAAAAAAAGAGAATATGTGAGTTAAAAGACTGTCAAATTCATGAAGAAAAGAGTATTTGTGGTTATTCATGTGGAAAAAACTAGGGGAACTTTAATTTGAAAGGGATGAGTTGTGGTCCCGGTCTGTCATACAGTCAGAGGAGCAGACGCAGTCTGTATTCCACCTGACACAGGTTCACTTTTCGCTAAAGCCTCTAGAAGGAGCAAGAGGAAGCATGTTCTGGACACGGTCTTAATGTCAGGACGGAGAAACAGAAAAGTGGATAAACTGGAAAAAAGTGATTAAAAACTCGGAAAAAACCAACGGAGGAATCTCCCTGGACGACCACGACCTGCAGGAGTGCAGTTGGAGGATTCGCTCGGGTGAAGAATCGCAGCGGTGAGAGATCGTCCTGCTGTGCTAATGCTAAATGCTAAAACGCTAATGCTACAAGCTAAACGGCTAACTCCGTGAGCTAACCACTAGCTTCAATGCTAATATCGGAGCGCTAGCTCCGGGGCTAATCAGCACTGCTAGTCACACCAAGTATGATGAATAAGCTCTGATGTAACAATTTTGTCTAGCTTTTACTTAGAGTTATGGTGTGCTATGTGTGTGACTGTGACCATATTGTTTATTTTAAGCACATTAAGTTATGGTTTTCTACTGTGAACATTACAAGAGTTTACATTTTGGTTATTTGTGATAATTTAATATGTTAATTGCTATGTAAATAGCATATATATATGTGATGGTACTGTTAGAAAAATAATCATTTGGTATCATAATACTCATAATTATTTACCTTTTGCTTCTGAGAAATTGTGATCTTATTTTGCAATACAAGTTTAGTTAAAGCACTTATTCTCTACAGAATATAGAGACAATTTGTGATTCAGTGATTCATAGTTTAAGATCTGAGAAATTGAAGAAATATGTTCTGATCCTACTTATTGTAGGTCAGGTTTTTGAGGAACCCTGGATTTCGATAGAGCCTGTCTGGAGGACGGAGCCAGAGAGAGACGCTGATGGCGAGCCGGACCCTGGAGGATCGTAGACGTACACCGCGGAATTGAATCCTTTTGCTCACTTTTACACATACACACACACCCACACAATCGTGTGGCTGGACTGACACCTAAAGGGTGCAGATATTGTGAAATGAACAGAACAATAAGAAAAAACACGCGCAGCTGCGAAAACTTTTTATTTTGTTTATTATTTTCTATACCTACCCGGGTAAGGCTGTTGTAGTGATTACATGTGGTTTATTATTCTCCCCAGCTTCATATTAAAAAGGGAGCATTGTTCTCATAACAAAAAGAGCCACAGTGTGTGTCGTTCATGTGCATCGGTTGGTTACACCGGGCTCCATAGCCGAATTTAAATCTTCTGTTTCTTATTCTGGCCATTAGTTCAAGTTATTATTATCATTACTAATACTTTTCTGCTTCAGAAGGGTTACATTAATGTTAACTGCTAGCCCGTCAGTGCTAACATGCTAATGTTAACATGCTAATGCTAACATGCTAATGCTAACTGCTAGTCCATCATCGTTAACATGCTAATGCTAACATGCTAACTGCTAGCTAAAAATGCTAATGCTAATTGCTAGCATGTAAGCGCTAGCTGCTCCTGTGTCTAAATAAACATGTTAAAAATGACTGTTTGAGGTGTGCTTTTGAATACAGACCCCCAGCAACAGCCACTCGTCACCTCAAAATTCTTTTCTAGTACTGAATTGATGAGCAGTGTCAGTAATAATGCATGGGGACGACGGGGCCAGAGTCAGGCACACAAATTTTTGTAGTTGTCCATATTGTACCAGTTTACTTGAAGTTTATGACAATCATGATGGTGTCATAGCAGGTAAGAACACATTCATGTTGGTGTTGGTAAAGGATCCTATGGTGTAGTAACACTTCATGACAATAACGAGTAGTCCAAAGTGTACTACTTTACTTGAGCTCAAAGAAAATGCTTATGACACATTCATAATGATGTCATGACGGGCAAAGTCACATTCAGGATGGTGTAATGACAAGTAGTAACATTCATGTTGTTGGGGATCTTACTGTGTAGCGTCACTTAATGACATATTAATGAATAGTCCAAAGTGTACCACTTTACTTGAGCTCAAAGAAAATGCTTATGACACATTCATAATGATGTCATGACGGGCAAAGTCACACTCATGATGGTGTAATGACAAGTAGTAACATTCATGTTGTTGGGGATCTTACTGTGTAGCGTCACTTAATGACATATTAATGAATAGTCCAAAGTGTACCACTACTTGAGCTCAAAGAAATTGCTTATGACACATATATGATGGTGTTAATGACAGGCAGTAGCATTCATGATGGTGTAATGACAGGCAAAGTCCGATTCATGATGGTCAAAGATAGGCAATGAAATGAGCGTGAAGTGTCATGTTGAACAAAGCCAAAAATGAATAAAACAAGTTTTAACTGTTGGTCCTGCCACGGAAGGAGATGGCTGAAAGTGACAGGTAAGTTGTCTTGTGTAACGATAGCCAGTTGGTAGCTGTGCTGTAAGTAGGTTAGTAAGCTTCCTCCCCAGGGCCCAAGGAGAGAGCACCCTGGTTTTACCCCTATTGTGTCCCTCCCCAGTCCTAGGGCTCACAGTCAAAGCTAGTGGAGTGGGCTGGTGCAAGGCTGAAGCGAAAGTCACCTGCAGGTCATGCTGGTTAATGTCAAGTTGTCATGACAAAGACATGCTCAGCCTATGTCATCTTGGTAAATGTCAAGTTGTCATAACAAAGACACCCCAAACAATGTCAAGTTGACAGTAAAAGATGACATAAGAAACCGCATGACACTTAATGACAGCAGTCATTGACATTCATTAATGTTCATGACAAGTGTCATGTCATAGTTATGACAATGTCATGTCAGTCTTATGAACACCCCTTCAAATAAAGTGTTACCAAACTGACTTATAATAAATATCAGAAATATACAAGTATCATATAGATTCTGCTTTTAGTAGAACCACACAACCCAGCTGTTAAAGTTAACTTGTTGAGTATTTTTACCTTTTTTACCTAATTAAAAAGATACTGGAACATATAGCAGCATTTCTTACCTCTAGGAAGTCATAGTTACAGTCAGGGTGATGCTCTAGATGTAGAGTCCCAAATGCAAAGGTAATAAGCAAGCCGGGATCCACTGTCACTGTCCAGTAACATTCACGGCTAGGTGGGTAGTTTCCAGGGTAACCAGGTGATTTAATGTTGCCATAGGGTGCAGTGAGTTCATCACCACACACTGAGATAAAAAGAAGAATTCAAGTAAAGATGAACTATTATTTTACTTTTAAAACCACCAAACACAGATTTAACAGGTGGTTTGCTAATAGCTAATAGTTCCTCTTTCATTTTAGCTCTGCTTACTATTTTCCCATCATATTTTAATTCACATTTTCATAATTCAGTTTGAGAATCACTGAGGTAGACAATTTCACTATGGTTGACATCAAATTCAATTATTGTGCAACCTGAACAGATTTTGAATTTGAATTATGAAACAGAAGCCATCACGTAATCAGCTGCACCTCTCCAATCACTTGCTGTAACTCAGACATCCTGATGTGAGGGCTGGCATCTACATTCAAAGCACCACCCCTTTCAGGTGGGGCCAGAGGTAGCTCCCCGCCTTTATAGGGACAGGTGAGGGCAATTAGTACCTCTTTGTCTGAGGCCTGGTTGTGTGGCAGGGTTGCTGTGGCTGTGCGGGTAAGGGAGATTGAATGAGAAAGATGTGTTATATTGCTTTATGGGGAAACTAATGAGGACTTTTGTATATTTAGTTGTGGCGTGACTGTCCTGAGGTGATCCAGATTGAGCTCTGTGGTCCTATGCTAAAGAGGTATGTTAGTGAACTTTGGAGTTTCATTGAACTGTAAACATATCTAATATAATATGATCATCTCTTTAGGAAAAGACTCAGCTCTTCCCGGTTTTAAAGCAGAGTGAAGCCCGGCAACTATTGTGTTGCTCTTTAGCCAAGCTCCCACATTGACTGAGGTTTAAGGCCAGACTGCTGCTTTGCCTGAGCCAGTTTACCAAGGCTGTTGACAAATGTGTTGACTTATACAGTTGAATACTACGGAGATGGCTGAAGATTGTCCCTTTCTGTGTATATGTTTGATTGCACCTTACTGACATTTGTGAACCTGAACCAACTGATTCTGTGTCTTGTGTCTTTTTGGAGTTATTTTTCTTTATAGGCAAAGTCCGAGGGGTGACCTGCGGGGGGAGTAGTTGTGGGATACGCACCCTTCCTTGCATGCAGTGTGGTAGGTGTGTAGTCTTTGCAGTGGTTGCAGTGATTTGTGTGCACATGTGGTGGTTCCTATTTGGGTCTGTGATAGAATCTCCCCGCAGTAAGTACCCTGTCCTGCCTATTGTCGTAGCAATTTTATCCTCTGTATTTCATGTTAAGCCATTTGCTATTTATATATTAGTATATTTAATTTTAGTATTGTGAAATAAAATAACTTGGACTAATCTGGCAGTTTCTCCTCTTGTTTCAGGTCCATTGCCATAGTTATCTTTTTAAAATAAATATTCCTTGATTTGAAAGCACATCTCCTGCTCTTTTTGAACCCTTTAAAACTTGTGTCCACACTCAGATGGTCAGTATCTAGGGCTGATATAGCCCTCTTCTGTCTATTTGCCCCCCTTTGTAACCTGGGTGGTGTCACACTGACATGATTAATAAAACTGCTGGTCATCGTTTCATCATCGTGTTTGTCTTTGTCCACCTCAGCACTCCCCATGTCTGCCCAGAGCAGAATAGATAAAGGATTAGCGTTAGCATGTTAACATTATCATGTTACGTTGATGCACTAGCAATTAACATGTTAGCATTAGCATGTTACCATTAGCATGTTGGCGCTGATGTGTTGATGCGCTACCAATTAACATTAGCATTTTATAATTAGCAATTAACATTAGCATGTAAGCATTACCATGTATTTAATTCCTAGTGGCTCATGTTAATTAACATTAATTTTAGCATTGGTCGCTAATGTTAGCAAATAGCATGTCTTTACTCTGCTGTCTCTGTCATTTTAGACAGACAAGTTCAAATTAAGTGCCAATAACTGCTAAAATGGCTGTCGCACGGCTTCTGCCTGCTGGGGCTAATCTGGAGCAGTTAGTGAATACAGTCTTTTATTTTGAAGGGACTCTTATTTTAAAGATAGCCTCTCCTCCCTGTCAGTGTGTGTGAGTGTGACTAATTAGTCACAGGTGCATGCGCGCATTCTCACTCCCTCTCCCTCTGAACCCTAAGCAGACACAAAAGCTTCAAATGAAGTCCCTCGAAGAGGTGGCTGAATATGGTATAAGGTGTGCTGCAAACCAAAATCCGAAATGACGGCAAGAATCCTCATCTCATGGACCATGTCCTTGTCCATTTTCAGGCGAAAATTGTATAAACTTTGGCCTCGGGAGTGAGAGAAAGCACAGGTGCTCCCTGCTCCTTCTGGAAAAATCTCTTCTCAAATTAACATGGGAGTGTATGAGGCTGTGGAGGGGGATAGTCGAACAATTAGCAGGTAGTGAGCTAAAACTATAACAGACAGCTTCAACAGTGTTATCACTGTGACCGCCTCGAATTTTCCTACGTTTTGAGGGTATAATCATGTCTGTAGCTGTGCATTTGAGGCCACAATCGCAGTTTAAAAATTTATTTTTCAATGACTTTTTCTCTCCCTCTCCACTCTAGCTCTGGAAAGTTCTCGCAATACACACCCATTCATTTTTGGCTTCGTTTTTGCTGATTTTTGGCAAAACCGTTTGCCAAAACTCTTAGAAAAGTCAAAGAAATCGATTCCCGGCGGAGCCAGTCGTTTTGATAGCCGTTTTGTGTATGTGCGACAAAAACTCTTCGTTTTGATAGCCGTTTTGTGTATGTGCGACAAAAACTCTGGGAGGGGTAGCGAGACAAAATAAGCTAGCAATTAACATTACATGTTAACATTAGCATTTTACCATTAGCATGTTAACGATGATGCGCTATCAATTAACATGTTACTAATAGCAATTAACATTAGCATGTTATCATAAGCATGTTTGCGTTGATGCACTAGCAATTATCATTAGCATGATAGCATTAATATGATTGCATTAGCATGTTATCCTTAGCATGTTAACATTAGCATGTTAACATTAGCATGTATTTAATTCCTAGTGGCTAATGTTAATTAGCATTAGCATGTTAACATTGTCATGTTAGCAATTAACATGTATTTAATTCCTAGAGGTTAATGTTAATAAGCACTAGTTTTAGCATTGGGCGCTAATGTTATCAAATAGCATGTCTTTACAGCTAATGCTAACGCGCTAGCTGCTCTGCTGTCTCTGTCTGCCATCTTAGACAGACAAGTTCAAATTAAGTGACAAGAACTACTAAAATGGCGCTGCTAGGTTTCTGCCTGCTGGCCCCTCCCCCCTCTCCTCCTTCAAGCAGGCTGAGTTTGCCAAGCAACCAGGACCTAATCAGCAGCAGCTAATCTGCACCTGTTAGAATGTCAGTTACAAATCCTGACAGAGACTGAGAGAAAATGCTGAGATCTTCCCTCGAAGAGGAAGGATTTTTGGCCAAAACCGTATTTCCAATCATTGAACCGGCTTAACCACAAGCAGGATGAGCCCTTCCTGATCGTCTACATAGTCGTTTTGTGTCGATAAATGAAGAAATGTGCCCTTAGGAGCAAGAGAGAGAAACGTTACTTCTGCTTTCCTCTAGAAAATTTCCCGCCTTTTTAACATGGGAGTATATGAGGCTGAGGATGGGAGTTGCTGCCGCATATTTGCATGTCACGCCAAAACTATATATCTGACAGCTTCAACGGTGTTATCACTGCGACCGCCTTTAATTTTCCTACGTTTCTAGCTATAAATGATTTCTGTAGCTTGACATTTGGGGCCACAGTCGCAGTTTACAAATTTATTTTTCGACGACCTTTTCTCTCCCTCTCCACTCTAGCGATGACATCACTCACTCTAGCTCTTGAAAGTTCTCGCAATACAATACACACCCATTCATTTTTGGCGTGTTTTTTGGCGATTTTTGGCAAAACCGTTTGCTGAAACTCTTAGAAAAGTCATAGCACACATGTCCCTGCCGAGCCGGTTGTTTTGATACCCGTTCTGTGTTTGTGCGACAAAAACTCTGGGAGGAGAAGCGAACCAAAAAAAACACCAAGAAACGGAAGACGAATAAGCGGAAGAAGAATAAGCCCGAGAGGTTTTAAAGAGTGTGCTCTTTCAGGCACACTCAATAAGAAAAAGTGCGGTGGATAACATATAGTGTGCGCCTTACATGCACACTCAATAATAATAATAAGTTTGAGAGATAATAAAGAGTGTGCTCTTTCAGGCACACTCAATAAGCCCGAGAGGTTTTAAAGAGTGTGCTCTTTCAGGCACACTCAACTAGAAAACTGCATTTCCTGCAGAAAGTGCGGTGTGGGTGCCCTGTGCCGCCGGCCCAAGCGGCCCACCTGCTGCCCTTTTTCTGCATGTCTTTTCCCTGTCTCTTACACTCTCTCTCCCCCTCACATTCCTGTCACTCTTCAGCTGTCTCTATGCTATAAAGCTTGAAAAGGCCATAAAAGATATATCTTAAAAATGTTGAAATCGGTTGAAAAGAGTAGAATAGTATGAAGTGATACAGTGTTGTGTAACACTGTAGAAATTTAGATGAAAAGGTAGAATTGTAGAGAGTAATAGTAATAGTACAAGCTCTCGGTGAACTGTGTAGTTAGACTGAACTCTGTAGTAGAAGGAGAGGTAGTTTAAATTGTAGGTCTGTATATAGATTTGAAGTTTGTATAATGTATTTGAAATGGTAGTGTAGTAAGATTTGAAGTTTGTATAATGGATTTGAAATGGTAAAATATTAGTTGAAAAAGTTGAATAATTTGTTATTAATGGTAGAATTTAGTAAAATAATAGTACAAGATCTTGGTGAATTGTGTAGTTTGAATGAAGTCTGTAGTAGTAGGAGAAGTAGTTTAAAGTGCAGAAGGATTGTAGAGACTGTCATGAGACCATCCTGAGACTCACCTGTCCAGGTGTGCAGCTCAGCCTGTATTGATTGTAGATCAGCAGATTTTTATTGTTTGAACACGATGATGTCGATCTGTTTACTGAGCGTCTGTTCAGTGTGTCGGTGTGTGTGTGCGTGTGTCTGTGTGTGCGTGTCTGTGTGTCTGTCTGTGTGTGTGCGTGCATGCATGCATGCTTGTGTATGTAGAAATGTTCTAAATGAGTTGAATCTAAAAAAAGTTGAATACAAGTTTAATAGTACAAGATGTTGAAATGTGTAGTTTGAATGAAGTCTGTAGTAAAGGAGAAGTAGTTTAAATTGTAGGTCTGTAGAAAGATTTGAAGTTTGTATGATGTATTTGTATTAATATTTTTATCTGTAGTAGTAGGAGAAGTAGTTTAAAGTGTAGAAGGATTGTAGAAGGTTAGTGTATAAATAAAATGAGCTGAATGTTGTGTTATAAGTTTTTTATTTCTGTAATACAAAATTTGTGGAAGTAGGTGAGAGCTGTTAAGAAGAGTTTTAAGTCTTTTATTTTGAAGGGACTCTTATTTTGAAGGGAGTCTTGGGGGAGTTTTGTCTTATATGTGTGTCAATCTGTGCCTGTGCCTGTGTGTGTCTGAGTAATTAGTGACAGCTATGCATGCTCAGTCCCTCTCCCTGTGACCCTCTGACACAAAAGCTTCAAATGAAGTCCCTCGAAGAGGTGGCATAGGACATGGCATAAGGTGTCCTAACTGAAATCCGAAATGACCAGAAAAATGCTTGTCTCAAGCATGCTAGCAATTACATTAGCAGGTTAGCATTAGCAGGTTAGCATTACCATTTATTTATACTTAGTGACTAATACTAATTGCTAGCGCTGATGCGCATGTTAGCATTAGCATGTTAGCAATTATCGTGTATTTAATTCTAAGTGGCTAATTTCGCACTAATGTTAGCATTGGCCGTTAATGTTACCAATGGCCTGACGCGCTAGCAATTTGCATTAGCATGTTAGCATTAGCATGTATTCGTAGTGGCTAGCACTGACGCGCTAGCAAATTATCAATTGCATTAATTTTAGCATTGACCACTCGCCAGTTAGCATGTTTTTACAGCTAGCAGTAACGCTAACGCTCTAGCTGCTCTGCTGTCTCTGTCATTTTAGACAGACAAGTTAAAATTAAGTGCCAATAACTGCTAAAATGGCCACCACTGGGCTTCTGCCTGCCTGCTCTAATCAGCAGAGCAGTTACTGCACCTGTTATCAGTTGAAAGTGGTTAAAATAAGACTCTCTAACAAGGACAAGACATTTGATACTTATGCCATCTTGGATGATGGATCTGAACGCACAATGTTGTTACCTGGTGCAGCTAAATAACTAGGATTGGAGGGAGAGCCTGAGCAACTTGAGCTTCGCACAGTGAGGCAACAGACTGAAAAACTTGAAGGCAGAGCTGTAAACCTCAAGTTATCTGCTGGTTCATGCCCTGAGGAGAAATATTCCATAGAGTGGGCTTTCACCACAGACCCAATATTGTTTGTTGACCAGAGCTACCCCATTGACAAAGCAGTGCCATTCCCATTTGCATGTTCATCTTCTTTTGTTTATGGAAAATAAATTACAACAGGTCACTGGATCTTGGGTGTTTGAATGTGCACACCACATTGGCTGTTCTTGAACCACCACCAGAGCATATATAGATATATATGTATATATAGAGTTCCTTGTGGTTCCTATAGTTTCCAGGATTGGAAGCATTGTGTGTCAATGGTGAGCAGTTGGCACCTTGCATGGCAGCTAATGCCATCATTGAATGAATGTTTGTGAATGGGTCAATGAGATATGTAGTGTAAAGCGCTTTGAGATGTTGGAAGACTAGAAAGGTGTTATATAAGTACAATCCATTTACCATATATATATGACGTATTCCTTGTTAACTTTACCAAAACAAATGAAACACCTACCTGGGTCCTGGGACTGCCAAACAACTGTGAAGCCACCAGCACTGACAGAGTGGTCAGAGCGAAACCAGAAATATAGAGAACTGTGGGAACTGTAGAGCTCCTGTGGGTTATTTTGGCCACAGTATTTTCCAATTATGTAAGCAGAGGCGCTGTCTCCATCATGAATCTGAAGGAAGTCAAAGTTGCAGTTGGTGCTGCTCTCCAGATCAAAGAACGGAAAGGTAATACGCAGAATCTAAAGAAGAGAACACATTGAATTTAAAGAACCTGCTACATTTGAAAGATATAATAATATTATAATATACACATTCAATTATGCTAATGTAGCCACAAGGGGGCACAAGCCAGTGTCTTATTGTGCCGGTCCCAAGCCCGGATAAATACAGAGGGTTGTGTCAGGAAGGGCATCTGACGTAAAACTTGCCAAATCAAACATGCAAATCGAATCTATGACTTCCATACCAGATCGGTCAACGACCGCCATCGGTGCTGTTCACCTACAGGGTGCAGGTGGAAATTGGACTACTGTTGGTCAAAGAAGGAGAGGGGGAAGGCGTGTTCGTAGGAAGAGGGAGAAGAGGAAAACCAAGAGTCTTGGACTGAGAGTAGGGACTTTGAATGTTGGAACTATGACAGGAAAAGGTAGAGAGTTGGTTGACATGATGCAGAGGAGGAAAGTAGACATACTGTGTGTCCAGGAGACCAGGTGGAAAGGTAGCAAGGCTAGAAGCTTAGGTGCTCCTAAGCTTCTAGCCTTGCTACTTTCAAGTTTCAAGGTTCAAGTTGTTCTATCGTGGTGTAGATACAAAGAGAAATGGAGTAGGAGTTATCTTGAAGGAGGAGTTTGTTAGGAGTGTACTGGAGGTAAAAAAAGTGTCAGATAGAGTAATGAGTCTGAAGCTAGAAATCGAAGATGTGATGTTCAGTGTTGTTAGTGGGTATGCTCCACAGGTAGGATGTGAGCTGGAGGAGAAGGAGAAATTCTGGTTGGACCTTGATGAAGTGATGCAGAGCATCCCTAGAAGTGAGAGAGTTGTCATTGGTGCAGACTTTAATGGACACGTTGGTGCAGGAAACAGAGATAATGAGGAGGTGATGGGCAGGTTTGGTATCCAGGCGAGGAACGCAGAAGGACAGATGATGGTACATAGACTACATCTTGTGTAGACGTGTAATACGAAGCAGATCAGTGACTGCAAAGTAGTGGTAGGTGAGAGTATAGCCAGACAGCATAGGATGGTGGTGAGGAAGATGAAGAGGGCAGAGCAGAGGACGAAATGGTGGAAGCTGAAAAAGGAAGAGCGTTGCATGACTTTTAGGAAGGAGTTGAGACAGGCTCTGGGTGGTCAGGAGGTGCTTCCAAATGACTGGACAACTACAGCTAATGTGATCAGGGAAACAAGTAGGAGTGTACATGGTGTGTCATCTGGAAGGAAAGTAGATAAGGACACGATGGCACGATGACTTGTATGCTAGGTTAGACAGTAAGGAGGGAGAGACTGTTCTATACAGGTTGGCAAGGCAGAGAGATAGAGATGGGAAGGACGTGCAGCAGGCTAGGATGATTAAGGATAGGGATGGAATTGTACTGACAGGTGCCAGTAGTGTTATGGGAAGATGGAAAGAGTATTTGAAGAGTTGATGAATGAGGAAAATGAGAGAGAACGAAGAGCAGAAGAGGTGACTGCTGTGGACCAGGAAGTAGCAAACATTAGTGAGGATGAAGTGAGGAGGGCATTGAAGAGGATGAAGAGTGGAAAGGCACTCGGCCCTGATGATATACCTGTGGAGGTATGGAAGTGTCTAGGAGAGATGGCAGTACATTTTTTGACTGGGTTGTTCAACAGGATCTTAGATAGTGAGAAGATGCTAGAGGAATGGAGGAGAAGTGTGATGGTGCCCATTTTTAAGAACAAGGGAGATGTGCAGAGTTGTGGCAACTACAGAGGAATAAAGCTGATGAGCCATACAATGAAGTTATGGGAAAGAGTAGTAGAAGCTAGACTAAGGGCAGAAGTGAGCATTTGTGAGCAGCAGTATGGTTTCATGCCAAAAAAGACTACTACAGATGCAGTATTTGCTTTGAGGATGTTGATAGAGAAGTACAGAGAAGGTCAGAGGGAGCTGCACTGTGTCTTTGTAGATCTGGAGAAAGCTTGTGACAGGGTGCCCAGAGAGGAACTGTGGTATTGTATGAGGAAGTCTGGAGTGACAGAGAAGTATGTTAGAGCGGTGCAGGACATGTATGAGGGCTGTAAGACAGTGGTGAGGTGTGCTGTAGGTGTGACAGAGGAGTTCAAGGTGGAGGTGGGACTGCATCAGGGATCAGCTCTGAGCCCCTTCTTGTTCGCTATGGTGATGGACAGGCTGACAGACGAGGTTAGACAGGAATCTCCATGGACTATGATGTTTGCAGATGACATTGTGATCTGTAGTGAGAGCAGGGAACAGGTGGAGGAGAAGCTAGAGAGGTGGAGGTTCGCCCTGGAAAGGAGAGGAATGAAGGTTAGCCGCAGCAAGACTGAGTACATGTGTGTGAATGAGAGGGACGCAAGTGGAAGAGTGAGGTTACAGGGAGAAGAGATAAAGAAGGTGGAGGATTTTAAGTATTTAGGGACAACAGTCCAGAGCAATGGAGAGTGTGGAAAAGAGGTGAAGAAGCGTGTGCAGGCAGGTTGGAACGGGTGGAGAAAAGTGTCAGGTGTGATGTGTGATAGAAGAGTTTCAGCTAAAATGAAAGGAAAGGTGTACAAAACTGTGGTGAGACCAGCGATGTTGTTTGTCTAGAGACAGTGCCACTGAGGAAAAGACAGGAGGCAGAGCTGGAGGTAGCAGAGATGAAGATGCTGAGGTTCTCTTTGGGAGTGACCAAGATGGATAGGATCAGGAATGAGTACATCAGAGGGACAGCACATGATAGAGGTTTTGGAGATAAAGTCAGAGAGGCCAGACTGAGATGGTTCGGACATGTCCAGAGGAGAGATAGTGAATACATTGGTAGAAGGATGCTGAGTTTTGAACTGCCAAACAGGAAGCCTAGAGGAAGACCAAAGAGGAGGTTTATGGATGCAGTGAAAGAGGACATGAAGGTAGCTGGTGTGAGAGAAGAGGATGCAGAAGACAGGGTTAGATGGAGGCAACGCTGTGGCAACCCCTGAAGGGAAAAGCCGAAAGGAGAAGACTTAGAGTGACCTAAAAGAACAATATGTAACATATTTTCTATCCTAAATCTTAGAATTACCATGCAAGGACATACAAGTTTAAGAATCCCAGAATGTTCATTCAACATTATTCAGAAATATACATTGTACCATGAGGTCTGTGTTTTTTCTATCAGGTTTCAGATTTTCACTTGTAAATTAAAAAAAATGTCTCCACCTCCTAATCATTCCTGTCCTGTTGGCAGGCAGAAACTGGCCAGGTCACGTGACTTTTCCACAACAACAACAATTTTAACCTCTAGATGACCCTGTTACATATACTGTTACATATAGCTAAAAGAAAAGAAACAAAGAGACTCCAACTGACCTTGTTTGTTTCAATGCGGATTACCCAGGCACAGCTGACCATGTGATCATATTCATCATGACCTGGGGTATTGGGGTAACTAAAGGAACCAGCAGGACCAGTCAGGTAACCTCCACATACTGGAACACACAAACACACAGTAGAACGTAATAATAAAAATTATTTGGATTTTGGACCATGGGAATGCCTGCCTCATGGGACATGAAGTTTTAATGTTTATTTTTGTGAAAAACATTTTACCTCATAACTTCACTACCATTAGCCATAGAGCATTATGAGAGGTACCACATGAAAGAAATTTCCTATAAGGTGATACCCAATACATTAGTAATCTAGACAGTCATAGTTGTCTTTAAAGCAAAAATGTGTACATTTTAGGGAAATTTTGGAGGTGTCTGGTCAGACATCACACCATTGTATCTCATACATGTACTGAATCAACAAAATATAATGCCAAATTGAACTTTGAAAGAAAATATATTTACAGCAATAGCATTGGAACATTGCAAATAACATTTTATGCACACTAGGAACACAAAACGAGGTTTATTATGTTGAACATGAAACTATTTAAATATTATACATAGGAATTGGACAGTCAGTTATTTCAACAACTATGACTGTCTAGATTACTAATGTATTGGGTATCACCTTATAGGAAATTTTGTCAGCTTTCATGTGGTACCTCTCATAATGCTCTATGTCTTAGTGAAGTTATGTGGCAAAATGTCAGACATTTTTGACAAAAATAAACATTAAAACTTCATGTCCCATGAGGCAGGCATTCCCATGGTCCAAAATCAAAATAATTTTATATCTGGTCATTCCACAGCTTGGAGAATGGGAATCACAGCAATTGGCTTTAAAATAACAGAAAAGTATTTTTTTTAACAGGTCTAATGGGGCATTCCTTCTGTTCTTGCATGTTAGTCTTGTCTAAAAAATGTTGTGTCCTGGCATTAGATGAAAATATAATGTAGTAATCAATCAGTAATGTTTCCCAATCCCTCCATATCCTCTTATCCTGGTAATACCTTGCTGTTGGGTGTGGCAGAATGGGCCAGTCCACTGGGCAGTGCAAGTACATGTGAATCCATTAATGCCATCTGTGCAGGTTCCACCATTCTGACAGGGGCTGCTTAAGCATTCATTTATATTCTGGTCACAGTTTACTCCTTGCCAGCCAGAGTCGCAATTGCAGATGTAACCAGGAGTTGAGGTGGTAGCCTGTGATATCAGTTGTGCACTAGTCAGACATTGATGAATTATGTTGAACATTTTACTGGATCTTCTATTCAGAAAAACATTGTTAACACAAAGGCAAGCTCATCACAGTTAGCAGACCGACACAAACACTCACCACACATTGCCCATTGACACATGGGTTGTTGGTCTGACAGATGTTGCTGGTCTGGGTGCAACCAGTCGGCCCATAACCACTGCCTATATAGCCTGGAGGGCAGGTACATATCGGAAGACTTGAACCTGCAGTATGAGAAGATTACATGGTAATGTAATTTCAGATTGTATAATTCTTAAATTTCATATACTATATATTAAGTATGTTTTCACAAATGACTAATTTATAAACAACAATAACAATAAAAACATAGTATATAAGAATACATAATGTGTATAATATGACTCATTTGTGCAGGAATATACAAAATATAGCAGTATGCATACTCATGTTTAGTAAGATGGTGGGACTGAACATGGTGGGAAAACATTACAAGATAAGATCATACATTTGTGATTGATTGACCTCCACAACATCAGATTCCTCATCCAAGCTGTCTGCAACACCTTCCCAAGCACAGCAAAACCTCACATGTTGGGAAAGCTGGTATTTACTACCTTAGACCATGTCCACTTTCCATAGCCACAGACAGGAAGCTAAGGATGGATGTTAGAAACAACACTCTGACCAGACATCAACATCTTCTCAGATTCCAGTGAGCAGATTATAATGTGGGAACTGACAGTGTTGTGGGAACAACACATGCAAGCTTACAAGAAGAAACTTGCCAGGATTTGGTGGAGCTGTGCAGAAGCCAAGGCTGGCAGACTATCTGTGAGCCAAATTAAATACGTTGCCAAAGCAGCAAAAAGAACAGCCATACAGAGATACAGAAATCACACACAGTGTCTCCCGAATAAGACTGGAGCAGCAGTTACTATTTTTAAAAATAATTTTCAATTTTGCTGCCATTTATATTAGGCTAAATTTATGCAACAAATCTTCCTGGTGGTAGCTGCTGTAGGCTCGTGAAAAATGATGATGTTTACACTAAGAACCAAGCCTATTCTTTTCACAAAAGAAACATATTGCTTCTACATAAAAAATAATCAATGATAATATTACTATATTATTATTTTTTATGTTAACTATTTGATTTTCTTTATATTATTAAAAAGGTAAGAATACATTTTTTAAATCTGACCCTGCCCTGTTCGCCCAAGCAAAGTGCTCTCTTTTATCATTTTATTCACAAATAATATTCGCAAATCATTATCCCCTATGGAAGACATGTTAATAAAGTCATGAATATGTTTATTTTGACCTGGGCTGGAGGAACAAGTAGCTAATGGGTAGCAGCCTCCATTGTTGGTAGCACAGATATCAGTCTGGGTGCATGTTCTTCCATCGCCCTCATAACCTGCACAAACACAAGAGTTATTTTTAAAATCAGACAGGCAGACACATATTTAATAACTACTGCAGATATGCAACCGACACATGCACAGAGGTTTAGAACCTTAAACCAGGCAAGTCACTTGAAAGAAGCCTGACACCCAGCAGTTGTCATCTTTTCACTTTCCCGGTGTCACTATTTTTCAGTGTAGACTGAAAGCCAGACACAGGGTACATGAAATATACCAAGCCAGAACACAACAGGGACAGTATCATTGTTTAGACCAGTGATTCTCAACTGGTGGGTCGCGACCCAAAACCCTACCCGGCGGGCCGACGTGCTATTTGGGCCGATAAGTCCCGATATATATATGTAACGAGTAGATCACACACCCCAAACACACTCTGGCGCTTAGCGATGGACAATGTGGGCCGCGTAGGAGCGGGGGGGGCTGGTTAGGCTAGGGCGCACGGCGCATCAATGGCAAAAAAAAGTTCGCCTCCGGGGGGGGGGGGTTGTTGTGGGCTGCTCTGGTCCAAAATGCCAGGGCCGATTTTTTGTCCCAGTCCGCCCATGGTCACGGCTTGTCCTTTAGGGATGATGGTGGGTCCCGAAGCCAGACCAGTTGAGAACCACTGGTTTAGACCATGAACCATGTACCAGTTCTGTTTATAGACAATACAGACTGTTGGAATTAATGGCTCAGCCCAAAGTACCAGAGATGCCTTGCTCCAGGCCTTTGCTTTCTTGACCAGAGAGCCTGGCTGTTAGAAGGCTAAAAGAATGTCACATGTCCCAGCATCAGTAGTCTTACTACACTGTACTCATCTTACTACACTGTACTCATGATGAATCAAATGTTTTATTTTACTGGAACAGGGACTGCCCCTGTCCAGTCACATGTCATGTAAACTTCTATAAATAAAGGAACAAGGAACTGCTCTGCGCCTCTCTGCTATCTGTAGCTTAGATGTTGCAGTGGCAGGGTGCCCTTTGTACAAAGTAAAGCTCTCGTGTCTGACTCTCATTTGTTCTGGTCTCTCACAGGTGTCGAGTAAGTTGGTAAACTCCTCACACTGGCAGAGCCTGGTTGTGCAGAAGACCAAAGTCAAGATGTCCAACTCCAGGCATCATTTATTTCTCCACACTGGGAAACCTTGGACACAGTACATTAGATAGAGTCTCAGTGGGTTCAGAGTAACCAGAGTTGTCAAAGACCCCCTGAGGTCTGCACATCTGAAAAAGCATGTCATCATGTTCAGTGCAGTTCAATACAACTTACTCCCGAGTTCTAAAGAAGGGTGGCCACTTTCGTCCAATCCCAGATCTCAGCCAGCTGAACTAGATTCTTTGATGTTAGATTAGATGTTCTACAGGATCAACTTAAAGGGATGCCTATTTTATTGGATCGACTACACCCTATGATAGGCAGTTTCTTTGTTTTGTCACACCAGTTCCAGGTGTTTGCATTCAGACTCATTTTCCCCAGACAGACCTTGCTGCACTTTTTCTGTAGGCCAAGGACATGCATATTTTTCTGTTGGACAACTTAAATGTGCTCCAACTTGTGAAGCCATACACAGTCAGGGGTGCCCAGAGTGCCCTCAGCAAAAGATGTATGCAGTACACCTTGTGCTGAAGAAACTTTACAATTTCTAAAAGGGATACAAGTCCTTAGACTTGTCAGATAACACTTTAGCAGTCTATCTTTGCAGGGAGGTCAGAAGCTCCTCCAGTGGGTCCTGCCTCACATCTCAGGGCAATGCATTTTCTGGGCATGCAAAATGAAACTGCAGACATGCTTTCCTACAACAAGACCCATTTGAGACTTAACCTGGATTCCGGGTTTGTTTTTATACCTGTCCAAACAACTTCTAAATCAAATCAGATCAGGATGTAATATTTAACTACTCATGATGTCATTTGACAGCACACCTGAGGATACATCCATCTGACAGACTCACTATTGGGTACCTGCAGTAAGGCTGGGGTTAATTCACAAACATCCTTTACTAGAATGCCATATATCAGGGTAAATGGTATACTTTTGTTTAGCTGTACACAACACTTCAGATTCACACAAACAAATGCATACAGTCACATGTGATGGCATTGACCCCCTGCACATGTGCATCATCCAGATTTCATGGAACTGTAGTTACATTTTCCCTTATACCTGGAGGGCAGGGACCACAGTGGAAGGAGCCCATGGTGTTCAGGCACTGCACCATGGGAGTAGTGGAGCAGCCACCATTATTTGTCAAGCATTCATCCACATCCCGACAGCTGTAACCATTGCCTTGCCAACCTGAGAGATATTAAAAGTAATTATAACAAATCCCCAGTTATTTAGGCTGTACATTACGCCACTTTCAGATGCATACGTTTTAATAGGATGAATAAAATATTCACAAATTAAACTAGGGCAGGCAAAACGTATTAATGAAATCTATTATAACATTTAAAAATCATTACTTACTTCAAGACGAGCACAAAATAAATTCTATACTCTGTCTGGGAGTGCACAGGCAAGATTCAAAAAGAAAATAAATTGTGACTTCATTTAAGCCATCAACAGAGATCCCCATGCTTGCATTGATCAAAGCTATTTAAAGCTAAATAAAACAATGAAATAGAACAAATAATATAATAGAAACACTAAAGAAATAAATGGGTAAAGGTAAACTAAATTATATTTTCAATATTGAGTCAGTCAATATAGAGTTACACATATGCATACATATACGTTTCTGTCATGCCATTCTGTTGTGTTTGGCCAACCCACTGCAACTGTTCATGTCTGTTCACCTTTGGCACAATGCAGTACCTACAGTTTTTGAGGCCCAAAATAACCATTATAAATTATATATTCCCTTTCTATTTCTGGCTTATTTCAGTGATTTGGACAGCTCACTGGACATAGCAGTGGCTGTAAATGACATTATTTTACAATTATGGTTTAAGCTTATATGCCTAATATGAGTTGTGTTGTTGAACGTTACCAGCAGGACAGGCTCCACAGTAAAAGGAACCCTGAGTGTTGTAGCAGGCAACAGAAGGGTTGGTGGAACAAGGTTTGTTAGGTAGATTACACTCATTCACATCAGTCACACAGGCCGGGTTCCCAGCTGAAGCCTCCCAGCCACTTTCACAAATGCACTGGTATTTAGGCTGTTTATTGTGGAAACAAATTGTCAAAATGTGAAAACTGTAAACCAAAATTATATCAACAGAGAAACAGAATAGAAATACTGAACTGTATATAATGAGATATAATGACTTGTGATTAAAGTTTTACCAGCAGTTCTTGATTGAGAGAAGTATTTTACTGTGTAAATTATTATAATCAGATGGTTTGGAATGAGAACATTTAAGTGACTGGACCTCCATGGACTATGGCAGAAATAACCTTAGAATGTAGAAAGATTAAATCAAAACTGTGGCAACTGTAAAACACTGTTATGTTTTACTGCTAATTCTATCTGTTACCCTCCTATGATAAAAATGTCACTATATTCCAGTTTCTTTACCTTCACATTCCTGCATTAATTTATCCTTGTAAAAGCTTCCATTATGCTGTGCTATAGATGTACAGGCAGATATCAGACACTACCTTCAGTATAAGTGAAATCTACAGTGTGGATTTTACGTAGTTCAAATGATACAATGGAATCAACCATATATTTTTTAAAATGTGTTGTAGTAGAGTGGTTAAGTGACTGTTTACCTGTCCAGGTATAACCCGGTCTGCGTCAATACATGTACCATGTACACATAGGTCCTGTCCTGTATTCCTGCAGTCATCATATCGCACAGTACAGAGAGTCCCAGACCATTCTGGAGAACAGTTACAACTGCGCAAAAAACAGAAAGGTAGCTGTAGCAAGCAGTACATTGTTGAACATGGACTAAGAGAGAATATGATTCCTGTGGCTCATAAATGCAGGGCCGGTTTTTGCTATGGGCAATGTGGGCGACCGCCCAGGGTGCAATCTATGTGAGGGCGAAAAAAATAAACTCGCCAGTTTTCTATACTGCTCATTTCCACGTCAAGTTAGTGGAGTGGGCGCCCTCATTGTCACGGCAACTTACTGCTGAGAGTCATACAGGTTGTGTGTGTGTCAGAAGAGGCAAGGGGGAGGGGGGGCGGGGGATCAACTTGCGACTGCAGAGGTTGGCATGGAGGAGGGGGGCGAGGGATAGACTGATCCCAGGCGGCAGGCCACACAACACAAACTGCTTCAAATAAATTGTATTTCATCCCTATAATTAACATAGACCCATATACCTACATGTAATTAATTTGGTTATGTGAAAAATGAAAAAAAATTAAATTAAATAATCTGGTTAGTCATCTATGTGACCTCACGTGACTCTGGTTGATTGACGGGTGAACCAACAGTGTTGGCAAAGGTATAGTGGTTAATGATATGGAGTCTTCATCATGGACCAAAGAAAAAACCAAAGAAGCATCAGGTGCCCAGTTTAGAAAACAAAGAAAAGACGGACCAAAGATAAAGGTATGCAGATTTCTGTGAGTGACGTCAGTGACAGCAGCTATAGGCTGTTTATTAGCCTCTTGCTAATATGTTCACAGAAGATGACTGTATTTGGTCGTATTTAGCTTTGCTGAACTAGCAACTATTAGAATTGACATCATGTCATGCAACTAATTTCACCCATAGGCAACATTTACGCCCTGGGTGTTCGCCCAGGGCGTGAATGTAGCCAGGACCGCCTCTGCATGAATGATTAGCTCCTAAAAATGATGAGCAGTTGGCAGTGTATGAATATGTGTAATCTTGAGAATTAGATATGTACTGTAAAAGCTAGAAAGGCGCTATATAAGTACAGTCCATTTATTATTCAAATAAGGAGAATGATAAGTCTGACTCAAACACATATTTGATAAGCTTTGAGGAGTGTAACAGTACACACATTTGTCCTGAACCATATGGTAGATGTTCAGTTCAGTTCAGTAGGTGACTTCCTTTGTTTGATAGCCCTGTGATTCAAAGGTCTTCTACTTGCATCAAAGTGATTGAAAAAAAAAATTTGATTGAATCAAAGTCCTGTTTTCCCACTGGCTAAGATGCACAGTAACTCTAGTGTGGGGGCTCTGAGCAGCTCCTTCAGCAGCAGACTGATACACCCACGGTGTAAGAAGGGGAGGTTCCGCAGGTCCTTCATTCCTGCTGCTGTGAGACTTTACAACACCTGCACCTGATCATGTTGTAGTCTCCTGTACATGTCTGTTTCTGTTTTGTTTCTGTAACGCTTATGTTACACATTCTTAAAACTGCACATTATACTCGCTGCACATTATACTCACTGCACATTATACTCTAGTACTTTTTGTAAATATGTACACTTGTGTTTCCCTCCTTGGTTTCAATTTTTCGCTGCTGTAATAAGTGAATTTCCCCGTTGTGGGATCAATAAAGTATTATCTTATCTTATCTTATCTTATCTTAGGAATAACTGTAACGTGAGAGTAACAGTGCAAACAAATAAAATGCAATATAAATATTAAAATATAAACTGAAAATATTGCAAGAGATGTTACTACTTACTAATTATAGTGAAGACAAGCTTTGCTTGTTAACAAACTACCAATGTTTTCTAAATGTATGCTTTAATTTATTATGTGAATAGATAACAATAAATAGTCTCTTCAAACTGCCCTAAATAGTTTCAGGTTAACCATTTCCATTTGCTATGTTAAATTGTATGGTTGTACATTTGCAGCTACAGCGGTCATAACAGAGCTAACACAGCCTTCTACATCCTCGTCCAGTGTGAGTGCCTGTGGTTTTTAGGGACAGCAAAATCCTAGGGTGCTAATGACAACACCAAGAATTCAAGATTCAGCCCACAGCTCTTAATATCTCATTTTCACTGTAATGCATCAACAGATTTTCTTCAAGGGAGAGAGGGATGGGGGGCACTGGTGAGCAGCTAATGGAGTAGGACGCATGGTTAGAATCTCCTGCAGACTTTTTTTTAAATCCATGGTAATCGGCCCTCTATTTTAAATATTTTTCGAGCCACAGTGAGTTTATACACTAGTTTTACCAACTTACTAGTTTTGACTGAGTCATTATGCAGAAAGACTCCACAGAACCTCGAAAAACAACTCAGCAGACGTGGCCGGCTGTGCACAGCAAGACCCCAGCTTCACCTTCTGACCCCACCTCCACGCCTGAAACCAGCGTGACCGACCTGGACGCGCTGAAACTCGAGGTATTAACATCGTTGAGACAAGACATTGCGGCGGCTCTTTTCAAAAGCAAACTATGAGCAGCATTGGGCGATGACTTGGCCACAATAAGAGCTGACCTACAATCAGTGAAAACACAACTCGAGAATGATAAAGCTGCTATGAAGGTCGAGCTAGCCACACTCAAAGGCACTGTGGGAGACATTGAGCTGTCACTCTCTGGCTGCACACACGATGTTGTTGAGATGAACACCAAGCTTACAAGTTTAGTAACTCAGGTTTCCAAACTGGAAAGTAAATGCGAGGAGCTTGAATCTAGGTCACGTCGGAATAACGTTAGACCCGTGGGCGTCGCTGAAGAAATGGCTACCGATACCTCCGCCGTCACTGCCCTGCTGAAGGAGGCTTTCAAGCTGGATAAAGAAGCACTACTAGACCGCGCGCACAGAACCACTCAGCCCAAGCCGCAACCGGGTGAGAGACCACGTCCCATCATTGCCAGATTCCATTACTACAGTGACTGTGCGGATATTCTGCGGTGCGCCAGAGAGGCTCAAGAGGTTTCTGTTGGTGATATGAGGATCTCCGTCTTCCCTGACCATACTGCCAAGGTGGCTCGAGCCCAGACAGCCTTTAACGATGTTCGGAAGCAGCTGCGCGGGATGGAGGGGGTCCAATATGGACTGTTCTTCCCAGCTCGTCTTCGGATCAGTCCTAACAGGGTGGTTAAGGACTTTATTTCAGCCTCTTGTGGCCTACGTCAAGAGGATGAAAACTGCCTGATGTATCCACTCATTACGGTGCAGTACTCTCTCTCAGGGCCTTGGAGCTCTATGCCAGTGGTTTACTTGTTAATAATATTAGCCTGCCGCTATTTGTTTACACTTGAAGTTTTATACCCCGAGTTGAATGATATGTTTGTTATTAATGAGACTCTTATTACATATACAACATTTTGCTTATATGCACTACGTACTGAAAGAGATGGTGTGTTGCACTGATAATATACTGTACCTCGAACCTTAAATAAGCTAGGGTATACTAAGCTGCAATGTTTTGCAAATCTCTGCATTGTTCACTTCATATACATTATGGCTTATTCCGCTTATTTTTCTGTTTCTTCCGTTTTCCGTTTTTTCGGTTCGCTTCTCCTCCCAGAGTTTTTGTCGCACAAACACAAAACGGGTATCAAAACGACTGGCTCGGCCGGGAATGGTGTGCTATGACTTTTCTTGAGTTTCGGCAAACGGTTTTGCCAAAAATCGCCAAAAACCACGCCAAAAAATGAATGGGTGTGTATTGTGAGAATTTGGAGAGCTAGAGTGAGTGATGTCATCGCTAGAGTGGAGAGGGAGAGAAAAAGTCGTCGAAAAATAAATTTGTAAACTGCGACTGTGGCCGCAAATGTGAAGCTACAGAAATCATTTATAGCTAGAAACAGGAAAATTTGAGGCGGTCGCAGTGATAACACTGTTGAAGCTGTCAGATATATAGTTTTGGCGTGACACGCAAATATGCGGCAGCAACTCCCATCCTCAGCCTCATATACTCCCATGTTAAAAAGGCGGGAATTTTTTTGGAGGAAAGCAAAAGTAACGTTTCTCTGAATTCCTCCTAAGGGCACATTTCTTCATTTATCGACACAAAACGACTATGTAGACGATCAGGAAGGGCTCAGCCCTGCTTCAGGTTAAGTCGGTTCAATGATTGGAAATACGGTTTGGCCAGAAATCCTTCCTCTTCGAGGGAAGGTCTCAGCATTTTCTCTCAGTTTCTGTCAGGATTTCCAACTGACATTTTAACAGGTGCAGATTAGCTGCTGCTGATTAGGTCCTGATTGCTTGGCAACCTCAGCCTGCTTGAAGGAGGAGAGGGGGGAGGGGCCAGCAGGCAGAAGTCCAGCGGTGGCCATTTTAGTAGTTCTTGGCACTTAATTTAAACTTGTCTGTCTAAAATGGCAGACAGAGACAGCAGAGCAGGTTAATGCTAATTAACATTAGCCACTAGGAATTAAATACATGCTAATGTTAACATGCGAATGCTAACATGCTAATGTTAATTGCTAGCGCATCAACGCATCAATCTATTAATGACTTCCTGTCTTTTAACCAAAATTAATCCACCTCTAATTCATTACTCTGGGAGTCACTTAAAGCTTTTCTTTAAGTGTTAAGTGTTTAAGTCTGTTGTTTCTCTAACAAAAAACAACAGACTTATAGAGTCGACAGCAGAGATTGGTGACCTTTATCAGGAATGCGCCTCCAACCCTACTCCAGAATTACTTAAAAAGCGTTTAAACCTTAAAGCAGAGTTCGATCTTATCTCCACCAGAAGGGCTGAGCGTATGTTATTACAAATCCGTGGTATTTATTATAAACATGGTGATAAAGCCAGCCGACTATTAGCACACCAGTTAAAATGTCAGTCCACCTCGCGTCTTATGCCTCAAATTAATAACGACTCTAATGTTATCGTTACTGATCCTCTTGCAATTAATAAAACATTTCAATCATTTTATTCCTCCTTGTACAGATCTGAATTTCCCACTGACACTTCTGAAATGAATGATTTTCTGGCTAATCTTCAGACCCCCACTATTAAACCCGACCAAGTAAAAGAATTGGACACTCCACTTTCCCTTGAAGAGTTAAAATCATCTACCAAAGCAATGCTGACGGACTCCCGATTGAGTTCTTTAAAAAATGTGTTGATAAACTGTCGCCTTTGCTTTTGTCAGTGTTTAATGAATCTTTGGAAAACGGCTTGTTACTGCCCACTTTGACCCAAGCTTCAATTGTCCTTCTTTTAAAAAGTGAAAAAGACCCCACATTGTGTAGCTCTTACAGAACCCTCTCCTTACTTAATGCTTATGTGAAGATTCTGGCTAAAGCTGTTGCCATTCGGTTAGAGAATGTCTTGCCCAGTATTATCTCTGAGGAGCAAACAGGATTTATTAAGGGACGCTACATATTTTTTAATACCCTTACTCTTCTGAATATAATTTACTCCAACCAGTCAGACAGTTTACCTGAGGTTGTGGTCTCACTGGACGCTGAAAAAGCATTTGATAGGGTTAAGGGGGAATATTTGTTTGCAGTCCTGAAAAAATGTGGCTTTAGAGATAAATTTATTAGCTGGTTGAGACTACTGTACACTTCACCACAAGCCAGTGTTCATACAAATGACGTTCGCTAGGAATACTTTGTGCTGAAACACGGGACACACTAGGGCTGTCCTTTATCGCCTTCCCTCTTTGCTTTAGCTATTGGGCCACTGGCTATTTCATTAAGGACCTCTACTTCATTGATAGGTGTTATCCACAATGGCATTGAGTACCGTTTATCTTTGTACGCTGATGACTTGTTGCTTTATGTTACAGATCCTGTATCCTGTCTTCCAGGTGTCCTGTCTATTTTGGATAAGTTTAGCTCATTTTCTGGATACAAGCTAAATTTCAACAAAAGTAAATGTTTTCCTATCAATGCAGCTGGTTCACTACTCCAACAAGCTGACTTGCCTTTTTAAGGTCACTCTCTCTGGTTTCAAGTATCTTGGTATTTATGTGACTCGTACTTTTCCTAGTCTTTTTTCTACCAATTTTACTCCACTCATAGCCAAAGTAAAATCCGATTTTCAGTGATGGAATAGTCTGCCCCTCTCTTTGATAGGTAGGATTAATGTTCTTAAAAAGAACATCCTACCAAAATTTCTTTATCTGTTTCGATCAATCCCTTTATTTTTACCTAAACATTTTTTTGATTCTTTGAATAAAATGTTTGGCTCTTGTATTCGGGGTGCAGGGTCTCCGAGGGTCCACAGATCGCTACTGCAGAGATGCAGGTTTAGTGGTGGTCTTGCTCTACCGAACTTTAAATTTTATTACTGGACTACACACATCCATAAAATATGTTATTGGTTCGATTGTCCACACTTAAATTGGTGCAAACTGGAAGATCAATCTTGTTCCAACTCATCCTCCCTACCTGCCCTTGTATACTCGTCTCTTCCAGTCAAGTTCTCAATGTACAGTGGGTACAGAAAGTATTCAGACCCCTTTAAATTTTTCCACTCTTTGTTTCATTGCAGCCATTTACTAAAATCAAAAAAGTTCATTTTATTTCTCATTAATGTACACTCAGCACCCCATCTTGACAGAAAAAAAAAAGAAATGTAGAAATTTTTGCAAATTTATTAAAAAAGAAAAACTGAAATATCACATGGTCATAAGTATTCAGACCCTTTGCTGTGACACTCATATTTATCTCACATGCTGTCCATTTCTTCTGATCCTCCTTGAGATGGTTCTACTCCTTCATTGGAGTCCAGCTGTGTTTAATTAAACTGATTGGACTTGATTAGGAAAGGCACACACCTGTCTATATAAGACCTTACAGCTCACAGTGCATGTCAGAGCAAATCAGAGTCATGAGGTCAAAGGAACTGCCCAAGGAGCTCAGAGACAGAATTATGGCAAGGCACAGATCTGTCCAAGGTTACAAAAGAATTTCTGCAGCACTCAAGGTTCCTAAGAGCACAGTGTCCTCCATAATCCTTAAATGGAAGAAGTTTGGGACGACCAGAACTCTTCCTAGACCTTGCCATCCAGCCAAACTGAGCAATCGTGGGAGAACAGCCTTGGTGAGAGAGGTAAAGAAGAACCCAAAGATCACTGTGGCTGAGCTCCAGAGATGCAGTAGGGAGATGGGAGAAAGTTCCACAAAGTCAACTATCACTGCAGCCCTCCACCAGTCGGGGCTTTATGGCAGAGTGGCCCAACGGAAGCCTCTCCTCAGTGCAAGACATATGAAAGCCTGCATAGAGTTTGCCAGAAAACACATGAAGGACTCCCAGACTATGAGAAATAAGATTCTATGGTCTGATGAGACGAAGATTGAACTTTTTGTCATTAATTCTAAGCGGTATGTGTGGAGAAAACCAGGCACTGCTCATCACCTGCCCAATACAATCCCAACAGTGAAACATGGTGGTGGCAGAATCATGCTATGCGGGTGTTTTTCAGCTGCAGGGACAGGACGACTGGTTGCAATTGAAGGAAAGATGAATGCGGCCAAGTACAGAGATATCCTGGAAGAAAACCTCTTCCAGAGTGCTCAGGACCTCAGACTGTGCCGACGGTTCACCTTCCAACAAGACAATGACCCTAAGCACACAGCTAAAATAACAAAGAAGTGGCTTCGGAACAACTCTGTGACCATTCTTGACTGGCCCAGCCAGAGCCCTGACCTAAATCCAATTGCGCATCTCTGGACAGACCTGAAAATGGCTGTCCACCAACGTTCACCATCCAACCTGACAGAACTGGAGAGGATCTACTTTTTTTTTTTTTCTGTCAAGATGGGGTGCTGAGTGTACATTAATGAGAAATAAAATGAACTTTTTTTAATTTTAGTAAATGGCTGCAAATGAAGATGAAACAGCGTGAAAAATTTAAAGGGGTCTGAATACTTTCCGTACCCACTGTATGTTTAAAAACCCTGTTCTTAATACTTTAAAGATTTGGTTTCAGTTCAGAAAATACTTTAAATTTCTCGGGGCATCCCTTCAGGGTCCATTGTATAGTAATCACCTCTTTCCCCCCTCACACATGGCCTCTGCTTTCTCTATATGGCGCAGAAAAGGTATACACTGTCTCCTGGATATGTATTCAGATAATAGGTAATTTTACAGGTGATTTCAATAGTTTTGGCAATTTGTCTTTACAATATGAATTGCCTGCAAACCACTTGTTTAGGTATTTCCAAGTCAGACATTTTGTTTCTAAATCCGTTCCTGCTTTTCCCCCTCTACCCCCTCGTCAGTCACGGGAAGATTTACTCACATTTAAGTAGAGGGATTATTTCGGTACTGTATAATCATATCCTGGACCTTGGAGATCACTCCAATGTAAAGGCGAGGGCTGCTTGGGAAGAGGAGATAGGTCTTCAAATTGATGAAGATTGGTGGGGTGGGGTGGTGAATAGGTCAAGCACTGTTTCATCCTGTGCACGTCTGGCACTTATCCAGTTTAAGGTTATGCATAGGGTTCATTTTTCCAAATCAAAGTTGTCTAAAATCTTCCCAGAAATAGAGTACAAATGTGATCGTTGTTCAAATTCACAGTGCACTTTGAGCCACATGTTTTTCTTTTGCCGACGCCTGCATAACTATTGGTCCAGTTATTTTAACATAATATCCACCATAATGGGAATTGATATACAGCCCTGTCCATTTATTGCTATCTTTGGCACTCCTGTTAAACCAGGGCAACTAAATTTGGTCCAAAGAGAAATTATAAATTTCACCTCTTTAATTGCCAAACGCCGCCTCCTCCTTCAATGGAAATCTCCTAACGCTCCCTCTGTATCACAATGGCTTAAAGACTCTTCCTTAAACTTGAGAAGATTAAATACACAATGAGAGAGTGTACTGATAAGTTCTTCTGCAAATGGCAACTTTTTATTTCATACTTTAAGGACTTGCAGGTCCTGCCAGATTAAGTGCCACTTTGTGGAATGCTGTGTGATCTCTACTTGAGCCAGGGTGGAATGGGTTAATGTTTAATGGGTTTAGTTTATGTGCATGTTGTGTGTTTTTTTTTTTTGTTTTTTTTTGTTTTTGTTTTTGGTCTGTTTTGTCTCTGTTCACCTTCTTTTGGGGGGGGGGGATGTAAAAAAACTTGTCAAAAAGTTGTCAATTTATATTTGTTTTTCCAATAAATACATTTTGCAAAAGGGGGGAAAAAGGGAGAGAGGGATAAATTCTACAACACTCTCTTAAACATCAAGTCAACTGTCACCATTTTCCCCTTGTTGCCATACGAGGACTAGCATGCTATTAAATCCACCAGTAAAACAGTATCATTAATTGGGCCTAAAGAAAATGTACGGATGGATAGAGACAGGTTAACAATATTGTGTTTATTGTAACAAATGTCAATTGGCTGCTCAACGTAAAGCCAATGAACTGCATTCTATCAGTTAAATAACCAGTACCAGAACTGTCAAATTTAAGTTCGCCTGGATGGTTAATGAATGATAAAAGTGGGTGCTCTAAGTTCGTTGTGGCTAAAGCAAGTCCAGATGAGAAGGTGTGTTTCTTCTACACCCTACCTCCCAAGAGTTCCAACTCAAAGCACAATGTGTCTGACTAATGTCAGCTCTGCTATCTGGA
This sequence comes from Larimichthys crocea, assembly GCF_000972845.2. Lineage (NCBI taxonomy): Eukaryota > Metazoa > Chordata > Actinopteri > Sciaenidae > Larimichthys > Larimichthys crocea. Next base: position 61,421 of record NW_020854764.1, on the reverse strand, counting down.
AACCAAACAACAGCATGACATTGTAGCTCTACAACTGGTGGCTTTAAATAGAGAATGTATAATGCCTTAAGTTCAGTTAGCTAAACTAAGTTTGAATACCAAAATACATGCTCATAAAAGTAAATATAAAAAGCAAAGTCCAATGTGTCCTGACTATTCCTGACTAAGCCCTGATATGCTCTTGGTTTGGGTTGTGCATTGACAATCATAATCAACAGCTCATGAACAATGTATGTTGAAATCAATTTACTGGGTATTTTGAATTTTGGGTCAAGCAAACTCATCTGGCTGTTGAAGGTTTTTTTGCATTACGTTTTTTGCATTTTGTGCATTAAGCTACTTTAGTAAATGCTAAAACAAAATGACATCAAGAGATTTTGTGCATTCTAAAATAAGAAATATTTTGCCAACATAAATGGTATGTGAAATATAAATATAAAATGGGTACAAATCCAAACAGCAAACAATAACATTAAATACATTTATAACAGAGTATTATGGGAAGCTTAAAACATACGTGAATGATCCAGCGGTGTTGACACAGGTTGCTCCATTCTGACAACCCTGCAATGTTCCAGAATACACCTGACATTCATTCACATCTGTTGCACAGTTAGGACCCTGACACACACACACACACACACACACACACACACACACACACACACACACACAGAGAATTAGCTTAAGAATAATATTTACTATATATGAGACAAGACTTTATTTATCAAATTTGTATCCTTTTTTTGTGTGTCTGTGTATATTCAGCACATATAAACTACAGACAAAAAGTAAGGAAAAAAACATGTTTCTTGGCAATAAATCTTATACTATTGGAAAGCCTGATTATTTCCCTTTTAAATGGTGCCACATTTGTAAGAAACATGCATTTGTGGGATGAGCAGCAGAGCTGACAACACTAAGGTACAATATACAGTCTTCTACAGATTTGCAGTCAAGGTTTGCAGGACAATATGGCCAACGGCTCTCTGCCCAGACAATCCGGAACAGACTGCACACAGCCAGTATCATATGGCTGCCAGGATGCCTGCCATGACTGCCTTTCACTGTCAGGCCCGTTTGTGCTGGTGTCGGTAACACATGCACTGGAACCTGAACAAGTGGAGGAACGTTATTATCAGTGATGAGTCGACGAGAGTGACAAGATTTTACCTATGGCACTTGGATCATAGGTTCAAAATGTGGAGAAGACGCAGAGAACACTTTGCTGATTGCTGCACCAAGTAACTTTTGGTGGAGGCAGTGTGATGGAGTGGGGTGGCATCTCTGTCACTGGAATTATACTTGGAGGCAATCTTAATGCAGAGAGATAAAGATAACATTTTCTAACCAGTGCCAATCCCATATCTCCACAGTCTGGGACCAAATTCTATCCTCCAAGATGACAACACTCGCCCCCACAGAGCAGAGTTTATCAGAGACTACCTCCAGAATTTGGGAGTGGCCTGTCAGCAATCTCAACCTCAACCCCAATGAACACTTGTGGGATCAGCTTGGATGTGCTGTTCATGCCAGAGTGACCAACACAACCACATTGGCTGACTTGTGACAAATGCTGGCTGAAGAATGGGGTGCCATCCCACAGCAGTGTGTGACCAGGCTGATGACTAGTACGAGGAGGAGGTGTCAGACTGTTGTGGCTGTGTTTGGTTCTTTCAAACGGTACTGACGTGGGTGGCTGTGGCTCGGAGGTAGAGCGGGTCGTCCACCAATCAGAAGCTCGGCGGTTCAATCCCCTCCAGACTGCATGTTGAAGTGTCCCCAAATTACTGTGCCATCGGTATGTGTATGAATGGTTAGCTCCTCCTCAAACTGATGAGCAGTTGGCACCTTGCATTGCAGCCAATGCCATCAGTTTGTGAATGAAATACATACTTTAAAACCGCTTAGAGTGGCCGGAAGACTAGAAAGGCGCTACATAAGTCCTGTTTGTTAAATGTTAAATTGCCAATATGTCTTGTTTCTTCAGACTTTATTCATAAACAACAGCAAAAATAAAGCTGTTTGGCTGTTTTGTGTAGTTTATATTCAGCTGAGTTCAGTTTTACAAATTTTGTTTTGTTTATGTTGCATATGCTGCATACCTCTAGATAAAAATAAAATAAAGAACACAGCAAACTTGAAGTCAAATAGCTTTACAGAAGTAATGCAGTGGTAGTTGTCTGCTGTGCAGACTACTGCTTGGTAAGTATTTTGTATTTTGTACCAATTAGTATTAATTAATGCCCGCAATCAATACTTTACCAACTTTTAACAGTATTAAACTCACAGCCCAATTGCTGGGACACACACAGTGATATGCGTTAAGTAAGTTTAGACATGTTCCTCCATTCTGACAGGGATTACTGCTGCAAGACACCTTCTGCACAGTCTGCAAGAGAAAAGAGGAGAACAACGTCACATGTATGGCACAGCCTTGAGTTTACAACCAATATGTCTTACATGTCTTACCATTTCAAGGGCTGACACCTTATTCTCAAGTGTTGACACCTGGAAAGCATGGAAAGTGTGTTTACAAATTAGATCAAAAGAGAACATATAAATATATGCATGAAAATGAGTGAAAATGCAAATAAGCTAAATGAACTAAATGAGAAAAGATAAATGAAATAGCAATAGTACCCTGGTATCCAGCTGGTTTAGTTGGTTGGTGACATCAGGGGGAACTCCACCTCCATGAGACTTTATAAAATCAATGTCATCTTTGTTGGTTTTGATCTGAAATCAGACAGTTTATATTATCTTACTTATTTTGTATTGTGTAATTTGTGACACATCTGTAATACAACCCGTAATCTCTAAGCTGGTTACTACTACTACTACTACTACTACTACTACTACTACTAATAATAATAATAATAATTAATACTAATAATAATAATAATACCAACAATAAAAGAAACCAAAGAAAATGACACCAAAAGAGAGGGGGCTCAAATTGTGCTGTTAATTTGAAACAATTAACGCGTTAAAAAAAATTAACGCAATTAACGCGGTTTTGTTTACTTCCGGTGGCGGCTGACCCATAACCTTTTTGAGCGCTGAATCGTACGTCGATGTCGCCGCCATTTTGGATGTGGCAAAGTAGAGCTTTGTTTCCCAGATATTAGTGTGTTTGTGTGAATGGGTGTTTAAAATACATTAACTTAAAGCCCTCAGGGGACTGCGCCCTGGGCGGTCGCCCACATTGCCCATAGCTAAAACCGGCCCTGCTTGTATTAGTTTACGGGCAGATCTGCCACATCCAATATGACGGATGCGTTAACGTATCGCGCAACGGACCAACCTGCTCAATAAGGCGTCTATGTTATATGTCTATGATCTATCCTAACTAAAGAGGTCTATGGCAGAAAGATGGATAAGGATGGACTTTTGGGGGAACATTTCATTTTAAAAGTTGCCCGACGGCTCGTTGGACAAAAACAAGGCAATTTGAATTTAAATTCCACAGAGTAACACCGACTTTAACATATCACCTCAAAGCAAAAAACACCCTGCTGAAATTACCTCCACAGGACCTCGCCAGTCTACACTACAGGAGTGTGGCACTCGTCAGTATATTTCTCTTTAGTATACTTCCCTCCTATTTCTTTTTTCTATTAGCCACTGTGCATATGTGCACCATAAGCCAATAAAATGAATTAATTTAAATATACTTTCTCTTGTGTTATTCTACATTAATTTGATCATTTTACATAATATTCTTTATAAGCTTCAGTCTCAGAAAAATGCAAATTAATTTATTGATTAATCGTGAACAATTGATTTTTGTGATTAATTAGTTAATTGTTTTAATTGATTGACAGCCCTAATATATATATATATCATATATATATATATATATATATATTATATCTATATATATATATATATATATATATTTATATATATATATATTATATATATATATATCCATATCCATATCACAAAAGTGATGAAACAAAACACGGGCTATGAAAACTTCTAAGGCTATGACAAAGCTATGAAAACTACGGCTCTAAAGGAGAGCGGCTATGGAAGGTAACAAAATAATAATCGCACCAGTCGGAGGAAGTAACTTAAATCTATGACTACAAAAACACTGGTTTAAACAAAAGATGCTCCAGCCGGAGGATTACCCAATCTAATAAAGAAATAGCTAAACTAAAAATCACTCCTAAAACTGGAGACAGACTAATCTAAGGGCAAGAAATAAAAATAACTCCTAAGAGGAAAAACAAAGGGCTGAACTGAAAACCTAGCACTAGAAAAATTCTAAACTGAACTATGAAAACTACAAAGCAAAATCACTCTTTCGAGGACACGCTGAGGCAAAAAAACAGGCATGAAGAAATACTTGGGCTGTGGACTTTGGGTCAAGGGCTGTAGTGGACGCACGGGACGAAACACACTGGCAACAAGACAAAAGGAGACGCAGACTATATGAACACACGGAGGTAATGGGGAACAGGTGGACACAATCGGGAATCAGGGAAGACAATCAGACCGGTGACACATGAGGAAGGGCAAGTGACCTGAAACGAGAGGAGAGTTACTTTTCAAAATAAAACAGGAAATGACAAGACAGAACAAAAACCCAGCTTGACTTCACCACGGTGTGACAGTTTGTGTTTAGAGCCCGCCCTGTGTGGGTCATTATACTGTCACTGGTCACACGCACACACACTGTAAACAATACCATTGGCTCCAAAGTATGATAATCAGCCATCAGCCAACACTTTTTTCCCACCTCAGATCTACATTGATCTACAGTGGACTGTGAACGTTGTACTGTACCCAAAAAACTGCAAGCTGCTGCTGCCACCTGCTGGACAACTTAGGACTCACACCTGAACTGAACCCAGGATATTCTGAAAGTTTCATATTTATTACATATATATATAAAAGGTACAAGGTGAGACTTCAAATTCAAAATTTAAATTTTCAATTCTGTATCAATTTATTTTATTGTAAAGGACTTTGAGCATTTCTTGTACAAAGGAGATGATATATCTCACTATGTACATGGTCACACAGTTTAGGAATTAATGGTACACAACAGCATTTGCCCTATCTTTATATTTCAAAAATAAAACATGAGACGCTAGATTTGGTAAAAGAAAGCTGGAAAAGAGCCAATGATGAGCCCTGGTAACTGAATGTCCATGAAAAAAGCAGAACATAAAAGCTAGTTATGACCAACCAATCTGATATGAGAGGTCTGTATGGCTATACTGTGAACACAATGACCGGCTGTGCTTAACTGTGCTAACTTAATTGTATCATGAGGTCTATTTGAAAGCGTCATTATGGTAAATGGTAAATGGACTGTACTTATATAACACCTTTCTAGTCTTCTGACCACTCAAAGCTCTTTTACACTGATTCACCCATTCACACACATTCATACACTGATGGCATTGGCTGCCATGCAAGGTGCCAACTGCTCATCGGTTTGAGGAGCTAACCATTCATACACATTCACACACTGATGGCACAGCCTTCAGGAGCAATTTGGGGTTCAGTATCTTGCCCAAGGCGGGGTACATCCTGGACAAGTCGCCAGTTCATCACAGGGCACATTGAGACAAACAAGCATTCACACTCACATCTATTTAAATTTATCTAGAATAAAAAACTCCTCATGGTTCTTACATGATTTGGGAGGAATGGCCCTCCCAAGTTGGTAATTAGCAAATGTACTGTGCCTTTCTAGTCTTCTACTTTTACACTATATATCTCATTCACCAATGCACACACATTTATACACTCCTGGAACTGGGTACCATGCAAGGTGCCAACTGACCATTCATATGCATTCACACACCGATGGCACAGCCTTCAAGAGCAATTTTGGGTTCAGTATCTTCCCCAAGGGAGCCGGGAATCATCTTAGTGGACAATCCGATCTCCTCAGCCACAGCCACCCCCTACAACATTTATCAAAATAAAAGAACTACTAAAACCACAGTAGTTCTTCAATGTTGCCTACGAAACTTGCTACCTAAGTGGTTATTGCAGGTTTATCCTTGATAGGACATCAGTGTTTCTGTTTTTATACTATAGATATGATTTAATTTTATCATTTTATTGCATCTTTCAAATTATGCTGAATCTTATGTTTGACTTTTTCAGTTGTTCCATTGCATTCCTTAAAAATAAGTTATAGTTATACGCACACTACACACAGAGCAAAATCTGATAAGATTGTTTTGAATTCTGCAATGTTTGAAACATTTAAACAAGCACCAACCACTTCAAATGTTCCACTAGCATTTGTCTCTTGTCATACGTGTAACTGAATGTGTTAATGCTACACAGGGTTAGTCACACTATGCACTTGGCAGCTGATCTTTGGTCCTTTCCAAAATGCTGTGTCTGCTTCATAACTTGTTAATCATTCATGGTTTTCAATTTGCATAAAAGCTGATAAGAAGTTATAATAAAACAGTTTTATGTACGGTAGTAACTATTTTCTGGCTTGTTTGAATAAGTTAATTACTTCGCTCTTGTGATGCTGTTGACATGATGTAGCTGCAACCATCAACAATTAATATCAAACCTTATACATTAAAAATTGGAGCACCAAAATAACTAATCAAGATGAGCAGGATGTATTAGAACTAAAATTAGCAGCTATGATGGTTAAATCGTCACATTATTATCAATGTGTACTTTTTTTTTCATTTTCCTTTACTGAAGTTGTTCTTAGGATGGTTGAATGAGAGAATGTTTGGTAATACTTGTTGAGTCAGATTTCTTATATGTGTACACGTGTTAGCCAAACAATCTGATTCCGAACCTGAATGGTACAGTATATCCCTCCTAGTTTTATCTGCTTAGTTTTCTTGTTTTGCTTAAATTTCCATTATCACTGAAATATAAATAATATAAATTATTACTGTATGAATACCTGAACTGTGCTTGATGCTATGAACTGCTGCACTATTCTTGTTAGTTTTGAAAAAAAGAGCTTACCTGATTTAAAAGTTGGGTAAGGTCTTCATTATTCACTTTAACCCGGCCTGATGCTGATGTCTGGAAGCGGATCTCTTTATTGTTACCAGTTGTGAAAACAAGGTGGCCATTGTCTGACAGCATGCGAGGCCTACATGGTCAAATCACAAAAAATCAAGAAACGCATTTTTTGTAGAGAGCAATATTTAGATCAATCAAGGTTAAGGTCCGAAAATAGATACAATAGGCTTTCACAAAAATACACATTCTATCAGGAATCCCTCTATGAACTTGATATAATCCCTGTTTAGTTGAACAAAAGTCTAACAAAAGCTCAATATTTTCTTTTTGTTCAACAGAAGTTTTGGAAAGAGAACAAAATAAGAAAAAAAAAGGGAAAAACATAAATCTAATAAATATTTGAAACCTTCTTGTACACAGATATATCAGAATCTAACAATCTTGTACATCATACAAATTGACAGATAGGTTCCTAATATTAAAGGCTAAATGTGAAAAAAACAAACTATGTTTGGCTCACTATATGATATCCCACAATTTGATCTCTACGAAGCCCAACTCACTGGTCATTGCTATTGTCCCTCTTGTTTCGTCTTTGTGCTGTGTCCCTCGGCTCTCCATGCAACTCCACCAGAAAGAAAATGAGTATGAAGAATAGCCATGAGAGTCGCAGTGTCTCAGCCATAGAAAAGAGATGTGTTGCCTGGACACTTGAAACAGCTTTACTGAGATTTGATGTGCTGCCACACTCTAATGCTCACTCACACCAAGACTTTGACCTGACAGTACAACCATAAATTTTACCAAAGCTGGTTAACTTTATTATTGGGAAGGAATGTCCCTCACATGATTGTAGGAGATGAGTAACATGCCTTGTGTGAAGTGATTTATAGATGTATGAAGTGTGTTACCACAGTGCAGAATCTAAAATAAAATAGAAGTCTGTTGCAAGAATATTATAAAATTAAATTTTTTGAAGACTAACTGTAGATATAACTTTTCAAAACCATTTCTCCAATACAATTTATTTTATTATTAGTAGTAGTATTTGACGAGTCCCTATGACACTCGTCAACTACTCACAGAGTTAGCAAGCTCTGGGCGTAGGTGAGAGGACCCCAACAAATTATATATCAAAACGTGCATCTTGATCCCGAATCGAGTGCTATTACTTTTCTAAGAGATTCGCGAGTTTTTCGCGAGTTTTTTCACGAATTTATTTGCAAAAAACTGCAAAAAATTTCCCATAGGGAATGAATGGGAAAGCCCGAAAAAAAAATACATTTCAACAGACATTTTCAACAATTAACTGCTCTGGCATACTTTTACAGAGAGACTTCATTTGAAGTTTAAAACGTAGGTACGCTTGCCTTCTCTTCAGGGATTCACTACACTCATCGAGAGCTTTTACCGTTTTTAAACTATCAAGGTTTAAAGTTGAGCAGGTTTTTAGTCAAATTTCTGGGTTTATAATGGGTGTGTATGTGGCGGAATGTTTGAGCTAGAGTGGATGACATCATCAGCTAGACTGAGGAGCAGGGAGAAAAATCTGTGAAAAAATAAAACGTATTCGACTGCCGTGGCCTCAAATGAACCACTACAGACACGATTTATACATAGAAACGTAGGAAGATTTGTCGTCTCACTCACATTCGCCTGCTAAAACTGTCAGATATATAGGTTTGTCGGGAGACGCAAAGATGCGGCAGCAACCCCCCATCCACAGCCCACAGACTGCCATGTTAAAAAGGCGGGAAATTTTCTGGAGGAAAACAGAAGTAACCTTTCTCTGAATTGCTCTCAAGGACACATTTCTTCACTTATCGACACAAACAAATATGTAGACGTTCAGGAAGGGCACAGGATGCTCCCAGTGATTTCGGTTCAATGATTGGAAATACGGTTTGGCCAGAGATCCCTCCTCTTCGAGGGGTGGTCTCAGCATTTTTTCTCTCTCTCTCTGTCAGCACTTCCAACTGAAGTTCCAACTGACAACAGGTGCAGAAGCCCAGTGGCGGCCATTTTAGCAGTTATTGGCTTAATTTGAACTTGTCTGTGTAAAATGGCAGACAGAGACAGCAGAGCAGCTAGCGTGTTAACGCTCTAAAGACATGCTAACTGCTAACATTAGCGGCCAATGCTAAAATTAATGCAAATGGTAATTGCTAGCACGTCAACGCTAGCAATTAGAATTAGCCATTAATAACCAAATACATGCTACTTGTTAATATGTTAATGCTAACATGCTAATGCTAATTAACATTAGCCACTAAGAATTAAATACATGATCATTGCTAACATGTTAATGTTAACATGCTAATGTTAATTAGCATTAGCCACTAAGAATTAAATATATGCTAATGCCAACATGCCACATGTTAATTGTTAGCCATCTGCGCTAGCAATTACATGAGCCACTTAGAATTAAATACATGATCATTGTTAACATGTTAATGTTAACCTGCTAAAGCTAATTAGCATTAGCCACAAGGAATTAAATACATGCTACTTGTTAACATGCTAATGCTAACATGCGCGTCAGTGCTAGCAATTAACATTAGCCACTAAGAATTAAATACATGCTCATGTTAACATGCTAAAGCTAACGTGCTAATGAAAATTGCTAGCGCGTTGTCTGTCTAAAATGACAGACAATGACAGCAGAGCAGCTAGTGCGTTAACAATTAACATTAGCCATTAAGTATTAAATACATGCTAATATTAACATGGTAATGCTAACCTGGTAATGGTAACCTGCCAATGCTTATTGATTGCTATTAGCCACTAAGAATTAAATACATGCTCATTGCTAACATGTTAATGCTAACATGCTAATGTTAATTGCTAGCACGTTAGTGCTAGCCACTCATTTTCAGTCACTAAGAATACATGCTAATGTTAACATGCTAATGCTAACATGCTAATGGTAAGTGCTAGCACGTCAGTGGTAGCCCATAATTTTTAGTCACTAAGAATATATGCTAATGTTAATATGGTAATATTAATTAACTGTGTATTAAAAGTAACTGCTCTTAGAGCAGGCAGGCAGAAGCCCAGTGGCGGCCATTTTAGCAGTTATTGGCTTAATTTGAACTTGTCTGTGTAAAATGGCAGACAGAGACAGCAGAGCAGCTAGCACATTAGCGCTATCTATAAAGACATGCTAACTGCTAACATTAACGGCCAATGCTAAAATTACTGCAAAAGGTAATTGCTAGCACGTCAACTCTAGCAATTACCAATAGCCACTAATAACCAAATACATGCTACTTGCTAACATGTTATTGTTAACATGCTAATGTTAATTAGCATTTGCCACTAAGAATTAAATACATGATCATTGCTAACATGTTAATGTTAACCTGCTGGGGCGGTCGGTGGCGTAGTGGGTTAAGCGGCCGCCTCGTGTGTAAGAGGCTACAGTCCTTGCTGCAGCCGGCCCCGGTTCGAATCCCGCATCGGACGGCCATTTGCTGCGTGTCATTCCCCCTCTCTCTGCCCCCTGCTTCCTGTCTATCTTCGGCTGTACTATCAATAAAAAGGCCAAAAAAAATACTTTAAAAAAAAAAAAAAAAAAAAATGTTAACCTGCTAATGTTAATTACCATTAGCCACTAGGAATATACATGCTACTTGTTAACATGCTAATGTTAACATGCGCGTCAGTGCTATTAATTAGCATTAGCCACTAGGAATGGAATACCTGTTAATGTTAACATGCTAATGTTAATTGCTAGCACGTCAATGCTAGTCACTCATTTGTGGTCATTAAGAATACATGCTAATGTAAACATGTAATGTTAACATGCTAATGTTAATCTAAAATGACAATGACTGCAGAGCAGCTAGCGTGTTAACAATTAGCATTAGCCACTAAATATGAAATACATGCCAATGCTAACATGCTAATGCTAACCTGCTAATGGTAACCTGCTAATGCTTATTAATTAGTATTAGCCACTAAGAATTAAATACATGCTCATTGCTAACATGCTAATGTTAACATGGTAATGTTAATTGCTAGCATGTCAGTGCTAGCCCATAATTTTTAGTCACTAAGAATACATGCTAATGTTAACATGCTAATGTTAACATGTTAATGCTAAGTGCTAGCGACGTTGCTCTGCGTGCTTTACGGTAACGTATTGTGTCACTTCCGGTATCTGTGTTGTTGCCACGGTGCTCTCTGCTCTGCTCACCTGAACAGATTTCCGTATATTTCTCACATCAGCGACTATCTACTTATCTCTGCACTACTCTCTGACTTGTTCTTCTGTCAAACAGCTCTCTGAACTAGTAACTACAATCTGATAGTCTCCAGTTTCTGTTAGCCACACTAACTAGCCTAGCTATAGCAATGGCGCGTCCCTCCTCCTCCCCCTCTCCCTCCTGCTCTCCCTTCCTGTTGTGCCACATTTCAGTTACTCCTCGTCCTCCTTTAGTGATAACGGTACTTGTAATAAAGTAGTTTATTTTGTAGCTTTGGAGGCGAGGGTCAGTGAGTTAGAGGCACGGTACCGCACCACCGAACAGTCAGTAGCTCAGATAGTTAGCCAGTCCCCTGTAGCCGGTGCGGTACAGCCCACAGGTAGCTTCAGCTAGCCGTCCCCCGGTAGTTCCCGAGCAGCCGGGAGGCTGGGTGACTGTTCGAAGGAGGCAAGCTCCAAACTGAAGCCCACGTACACCACCAACCGCTCCCAGTTTCAAACATTTTCCCAATCAAGCGACACACCCGCTGAGAGCCAACTCTGGTCATTGGCAGCTCCATAGTCCGAAACGTGAAGTTTAGCGACACCGGGGGCCATAGTTAAATGCTCCCGGGGGCCAGTGCGGGCGACATCGGTCTTTTTGTGAAACTGCTGGCTAAGGATAAGCGTAAATACAGTAGATGATTGTTTATCACGTCGGCGGTAATGACACCCGGTTACGCCAATCGGAGGTCACTAAAATTAATGTTTCATCGGTGTGTGAATACGCCAAAACGATGTCGACTCCGTAGTCTCTGGTCCCCTCCCCAATGTGACCAGTGATGACATGTTTTAGCCGCATGTCGTCATTTCACCGCTGGCTGTCGAGGTGGTGGTCCAGCAAACGATGTGGGCTTCATAGACAATTGGACACCTTTCTGGGGAAAACCTGGTCTGATTGGGAGAGACGGCATCCATCCCACTTTGGATGGAGCAGCTCTCATATCTAGAAATATGGCCAAGTTTATTAGCTGACCAAAATCATGTCGACAACCCAGAGTTGAGACCAGGAACGAGCTGCAGTCTTACACGCTTCTCGGCGCCTCCATTAGAGCAGTTGCCCACCCAGTCCTTTAGTATAGACTGTGTCTGTCCCCCGTCCACCTACATTATTTAAAGATAAAACAAACAGAAGAGGATTCTCATAAAAACTTAATACAAATTAAATCAACATCTCCAACAGTCAAAAATAAGAGAATAAATGTGGACTATTGAATATCAGTCTTTGTCATCTAAAGCTGTCTTAGTCAATGAATTAATATCTGATAGTATATGATGTGTTTGCCTCACTGAAACCGGTGCTGCAGGAGGATGAATATGTTAGCTTAAATGAATCCACTCCTCCGAGTCATTATAATACTCATTTCCTCGAAGTACTGGTCGAGTGTGGTGAGTTGGAGCCATATTTGACTCAAGTCTATTAATAAATCCCAACCTAAACTAAATTATATTCATTGAAAGTCTTGTCCTAGCTCACTCACCCAACCTGGAAACTTTACAGCCATTTTTTTGTTACAGTATATCGAGCCCAGGCCTTATTCTGAATTTTTATCTGAATTTGCAGAATTTGCATCAGGCTTGATCCTTAAAACAGATAAAGTAATTATTGAGGTGATTTTAACATTCATGTGGACAACCACAATGATAGTCTAGTAGCGTTATCTCTCTATTAGACCCAATTGCTTTTGTCAAAGTGTAAATAAAGACTCAGTGTCTGAACACACTCTTGATCTTGTTCTTTCATATGGCATGAAATTGATAATATAATAGCTTCCACAGAACCTCTTTGTCTGACCATTTTTAATAACCTTTGAGTTCATACTACCGGACTATAAGCCTTTGTGTAGAGCTTCTACAGCAGATGTTTATCTGATAGTGCTGTAGCCAAATTTAAGGAAGTGATCCCTTCAGCATTGAATCAAATGCCATGTCTAAACTGTAACAGAGGACTTGTCTACTTCCTTGCTCCACCCACAAATAGACCATCTTGTTGATAGTATTACAGGCTCATTACGGAACAACTCTAGACTCTATTGCACCTCTGAAAAAGAAGAAATTAAACAAAGAAGGCTAGCACCATGGTATAGCCAGCAGACTCGTAAATTAAAGCAAGAGGCACGTAAATCTGAACGCAAATGGCGTGCCACTAAACTGGAAGATTTCACTAGCCTGGCAAGAAATCTCAAAACATACAGGAAGGCTCTCCGTAATGCCAGAGCAGCCTATTACTCTTCTTTAATTGAGGAGAATAAGAAAACAACCACAGTGTCTCTTCAGCACTGTAGCCAGGCTAACAGAGAACACAGCTCTACTGAACCATCTATTCCTTTAGGTCTAAGAAGCAATGACTTCAGGAGCTTTTTAACGATAAGATTATAACTATTAGAGACAAAATCCACACCCTTGCCCTCAACAGACATTGATCTGCATTCGGATACAGCAAGTTTTAAACAGCTGTAAAACCTGTATGTATTTAGACGTTTTTTTCCCCCATCGACCTTCATCAAATAACTTAATCATTTCTGCAGCTAAGCCGTCATCCTGTCTCTTAGACTCCATCCCAACCAGGTTGCTCAAGGAAGTTTTTACCTGTAGTTGTAATTCGTTATTGGATATGATTAATCTGTCTTTATTATCAGGATATGTACCACGGTCCTTTAAGGTAGCTGTAATTAACCCCTTCTTAAAAAGCCACTCAGACCCAGAGGTCTTACCAACACAGACCGATATCAAACCTTCCCTTTCTGTCTAAGATACTGAGAAACTGTGGAGCTATCAGCTGTGTGACTTCTCCATAAAACTAGTCTTGGAGGATTTTCAGTCAGGATTTAGAGTGCATCATAGCACAGAGACCGCATTAGTCAAAGTTACAAATGACCTCCTAATGGCATCAGACAAAGGACTCATCTCTTACTTGTCTGTAATCTAGTGCTGCATTGACACCATTGACCATCAAATTCTTTACAGAGACTGGAACCAAATTGGCATCAAGGAACGCCCTAAGCTGGTTTAAATCGTACTTTTAGATCGATCTCAGTTTTGTTCACGTCAATGATGAATCCTCCTGCAGACCAAAGTTTGTCCATGGAGTCCCACAAGGTTTCTGTACTTGGACCACTTCTATTCAGTATATATGCGTTCCTTAGGGAACATCATAGGAATCACTCTATCAATTTCATTGTTATGCTGACGACACCCAATTATATTTATCGATCAAGCCTGATGCAACCAATCAGTTAACTAAACTCCAAGCAGCCTTAAGGTATAAAAAAGTTGGATGACCTACAATTTTTTGATGTAAATTCAGACAAAACTGAAGTTCTTGTAATTGGACCAAACACCTCAGAAACCTCTCTTTCTAGAGACTTATTTACTTTAGATGGGATCACCCTGGCCTCCAGCTCCACTGTAAAGAATCGTTGGAGTTGTTTTTTGATAGAGATTTGTCCTTTAACGTCACAAAAACAAATTTCGAGGACTGCATTCTTCCACTTACGTAACATCGCTAAAATCAGACGCATTGTCCTCAAGCGGATGCAGAAAAACGTCCATCTTTGTTACTTCAAGGCTGGACTATTGTACTCTTTGTTATCAGGCTGCTCTAATAAGTCTCTTAGAACTTTGCAGTTAATCAGAATGCTGCTGCACGTGTTCTACAGGAACCAAGATCAGAGATCACATCTCTCCCATTTGGCTTCCTGCATTGGCTACTCTATTAAATCTAGAATGAATTTAAAATTCTTCCCTTACTTACAAAGCTCTTCATGGTCAGGCACCATCTATCTAAAAGAGCTCATAATACCTTATTACCCCTCTAGAACACTGCGCTCTCAGGACGCTGGGTTCCTTGTGGTTCCTATAGTTTCCAAAAGTAGATTGGGAGCCAGAGCTTTCAGCTATCAGGCTCCTCTTCTGTGGAACAAACTACCTTTCTGGGTTCGGGAGGCAGACACGGTCAACACCTTTAAGAATAGACTTAAGACTTTCCTTTTTGATAAAGCCTATAGTTAGGGCTGGCTCAGGTCATCCCTTAGTTATGCTGCCATAGGATTACACTGCCGGGGGACCCCACCGAGGGTTATGCCTAGCCAGGCACGGTATTGGTTGAAGATGCACACATCTCCCTTACCGAAAACTCTCTCTCTCTCTCTCTCTCTCTCTCTCTCTCTCTCTCTCTCTCTCTCTCTCTCTCTATCTCTCTCTCTCTCTCTCTCTCTCTCTCTCTCTCTCTCTCTCTCTCTCTCTCTCTCTCTCTCTCTCTCTCTCTCTCTCTCTCTCTCTCCATATCCATCTCTCTCTCTATATATATATCTATATCTCTATATCTCTCCATATCTCTCCATATCTCTCCATCTGTGGACATGTCTCATTAATGCATGTTACTAACCAAACTTCCCCGGAGTTTCTGTGCTCTGTCGTCCAGCAGGTTCTCGTGGATCGTGGCTGCTGCTGTGATCCTGCATGACGCCCACTACATATATTATTACTGTCATTATTACTACCATATCTATTACTGTAATCATTTTTATCATTCATTATAATTCATTGTCATTTTATCAGTCATTGTACAATATGTTTGTGTTGATTTGTCCTGTACACGTGACATCCATTGCACGTCTGTCCGTCCTGGGAGAGGGATCCCTCCTCTGTGGCTCTTCCTGAGGTTTCTTCCACATTTTTTCCCTGTTAAAAGGGTTTTTGTGGGCAAGTTTTTCCTCACTCGAACCGAGGGTCTAAGGACAGAGGGTGTCACTCCCTGTACAGATTGTAAAGCCCTCTGAGGCAAATGTACTTTGTGACTTTGGGCTATACAAATAAAATTGATTTGATTTAGCATGTCAGTGCTAGCCCATAATTTTTAGTCACTAAGAATACATGCTAATGTTAATATGGTAATATTAATTGTTAGTGCGCCAAAGACAGCAGAGCAGCTAGCGCGTTAGCACTAGCTGTAAAGACATGCTAACTGTTAATATTAGCGGCCAAAGCTAAAATTACTGCAAATAGTAATTGCTAGCGCGTCAACGCTAGCTATTAACATTAGCCACTAAGAATTTATTACATGACAACTGCTAACATGCTAAGCTATTTGCTAGCACGTCAGCCCTAGCAATTAGCCTTAGCCACTAATAACCAAATACATGCTACTTTCTAATATGCTAATGTTAACATGCTAATGTTAATTAGCACTAGCCACAAAGAATTAAATACATGCTAATTCCAACATGTTAATGATAATGGTTAGCCGTCTGCGCTAGCAATGAGCATTAGCCACTAAGAATTAAATACATGATCATTGCTAACATGTTAATGTTAACATGCTAATGTTAACATGCTAATGGTAATTAGCATTTGCCACTAAGAGTTAAATACATGATCATTGCTAACATGTTAATGTTAACATGCTAATGTTAATTAGCATGTTAACATGTAACATATTAATGTTAACATCCTAATGGTAACATGCAAATGCTAATTACGAGCGTGTTGTCTGTCTAAAATGACAGACAAAGACAGCAGAGGAGGTAGCGTGTTAGCAATTAACATTAGCCATTAAGTATTAAATACATGCCAATGCTAACATGGTAATGCTAACCTGCTAATGTTAGTTGACGCGCTAGCAATTATTATTAGCAACTAATAATTAAATACATGCTCATTGGTAACATGCTAATGTTAACATGTTAATGCTAACATGCTAATGTTAATTGCTAGCACGTTAGTGCTAGCCACTCATTTTTAGTCACTAAGAATACATGATAAGGTGAACATAGTAATGCTAACATGCTAATTGCTAGCACGTTGTCTGTCTAAAATGACAGACAAAGACAGCAGAGCAGCTAGCGCATTAGCGCTAGCTGTAAAGACATGCTAATTGGTAACATTAGCGGCCCATGCTAAAATTAGTGCAAATGCTAATTGCTAGCGCGATTGCAAATGTTAATTCCTAGCGCATCAGCCACTAAGAATACATGCTAATTGCTAAAATACTAATACTAACATGTTAAGACCCCCGGCAACAGCCCACTCGCCACTCTCACAATTTCTGCGTGAATTTTCTAGTTATTATTATTGTTATTATTTCACAATAAAAAAAGGCCTTTACCAAGACAAACTTGGTAGAATGATCAAATCTTATCTAAATGACTAAATTCTGGGAACAATTGATGAGTTGTTGATAATGGTGGCCCTATCAGCTCAATTCATATATATATATATATATATTATATATATATATATATATATATATATATATATATAATTATATACACACACACTATTATATACATACCTACTACATACATACATACCTACATACATACATACATACATCATACATTATATATATATATCAGACTTTCTACATAATTCAAGAAAATTACTAAGAATTTTCTTGAATGTTTTCATATATATACATATATATATGACTTTACTTGACTGTAATAACCATAACCATAATACTGACTACTATCACACAACGTACCAAAGTGCAATGTATATAACCATCTGCGTATCATTTACTTAAATGATATCTTATAACCCACAAACAGTAAGTGACCTCCTGAAATCATGTGATACAGCCAATAAAGTTAACAACTTTGCTAAGTTCTTTTTTAGTGTTTAGATGCCCAGACCAACCATCACATGAGCATGACTATGAGTAAGCTTTATATGATTGTTATGTCAGATCTCAATCCTCCTTTCTAAGAAGCATTTACTGGGGAATCTGCCCTCCAAACCTGCAGAGGGCGACCCCACAAGAGATGTTTGTGCTCTCAGCAGGAACTCTTGGAGGAACTCTAAGGGGGACCATATTTGCCTGCGCACCCACTGGGAAGGCATGGGTCTTAGTGATGGGAATTCTGGCTCTTTTTAGTGAACCGGATCATTTGGCTCAGCTCACCAAGAAGAGCCGGTTCTTTCAGCTCCCAAATGGTTCTTCATTTTACCACTTATACCTTATATAATTCAGCCAAATTTAGCACCAGAAAGACGCAACTGGTAGGAGATAAGCAACTGCAACTTTGATGTGGATGTGTATTGTTGTCACGCTTCTTCACAGGTGGGATGAATGAAGTAAATTACAGTTTAATTTGAATAACTGATATTAAGTATAATGAAACTTTATGTATATGGTTTGAAGTTAAATGAATTACTTGAATTACTTTGATGAAGAATCAAGAAACTTTGAGAAAAAAATATTAACTGTTTATTTACTTGAGACTAATCAACCTATTCTACTCTTTTCTATTTGATCCCACCATTTATTTATGCCATCAAACCCATTGTTAAATAAATAAAAAATGAATAAAAAAAGATTTGAGTTGTCCCTTGCATCCTTCAAGGTTGATCAAGCTTTTTTTCAAGTTTGGGCAGAGTTGTGGTCACCAAAAAACACACAGAACTTGACAATGATTCTGGAATAATCTTTGTCTCAGATGTGAAAATGCCATGGAAAAAATGGGTGAAGAAACTAATAATCATAAATGAAAAATTTTAACAAGCAAACGAACATCAAACAAATATCATGGTTTTACTGTGAGCACAGATTCTGATGGCATGGGGCAGCTGATCTGCCTTGTAATATGCACAAATACATAGTAATTCAAAAGAGTTCCAAAAGTAACAGTACACTTGTGTAAAAGCAGTGTAACTTCATGAACATAAGACATCTGCCGTACACCTTTTAGTATATATTGAAATTTGAAGGGGTGTATGCATTTGCAGTTTAAATACTCCATTCATTTGTTGCTGTTCTGCTCCACTGCTCAGCTCTCTAAATAGAGTGCTCACTGCTCTCATCTACTCCAGGTAATCTAATGTCTATCAAGAAGTTACTCATACAACTCAAAAAACAAACAAACTAACAGACTTTAAATCAAAATTTTTTAAGGCGACCATTTTTTCATTGACATATGTTATGCACTATAATCTGCCCTCGCTATATGTCAGATACAGCTAGACAGATAGCTAACAATAATGAATAATGAACTCTGAAGTCTCTTTGAGGATTAAGGTTTTCTGTTTTTCTTCTTCCTCAGTTTTATTTCACAGTTCTTCCATTCATTCTTTTTCTGTAAGACTGTAAACAAACAACAGAAATATAACATTACAAAATGTAACGTCTTTTGTGTCTTTTTTACCACAATAAACATAAAGTAGCACACATTTACATACATATAAATCACAGATAAATCAACGGCCCCCTACTGGGCAGACTGTATATTACGTTGGCAAAACAGAAACACATTTACCGAGTTAGCTCGTAAAAAAACGAAACGTAATGACCTGTATAACATAAAGTAAACAATTAGCTTGCAGAATAACCATAATGTAGTGGTGTAAACTTACAGACAAATATTTAACCAGCTCTGTATTGTAGCAGACTCGTGCGCGATTTCTTGTTGCTCAAGTTGGTCCATCTCTCAAATGGGTCCCACTGGGAACCAAACTCAAAACGCCAAAGGGCAAAACACTCCTCGCCTGGTATATTATTATACCACTATAAACATCTTAATAACTCAAATGTTAACCACCAAACTATTAGACATTCTGATGAGTAACAATACTGAGTGAGTGATTGTATACTTGTTTGATCTATCAGTCTATGAGTCTTTAGACATAAGAAAAACAAGCTCTGAGATGGGCCTAATATACGTTTTTGTTGTGCCCTGTCTCACAACTTTAACTTCAACCTTACAGACTATGTTATCTTTGCTCGGCAATGTCTTCACCACAAGTCCAATAGGCCAGTTGTTCCGTTGAGCCTGACTGTCTTTCATCAGAACTACATCATCCACTTGAATGTTTGGCTTGTCATCAGTCCACTTGTGACGTTTCTGAAGAGTCACCAGATATTCCTGTCTCCATCATTTCCAGAAGCTTTCCGCTAAACTCTGCACTTGTTTCCACTGGTTTTTGTGAAGATCTTTGTGATCAAAGTCACCTGGAGGAGCTGTCACCGGAGTCATCTTTTGAGTAAGAATCATTGCAGGTGTCAATATAGTAGGATTGCCAGGGTCAGTTGACACTGGAATCAATGGCCTGGCATTTAGAATGGCCACGACCTCTGCCATCAGTGTTGTCAACACTTCATGTGTGAGGTGTTTGGTGTCAGACCGCAGCAACATCCCATCCAGGATACGACGTGCTACACCTATCAGTCTTTCCCAACAACCTCCCATATGGGATGAGTGGGGGCTGTTGAAAGTCCACGTGCAGCCTTGTTTGTCCAGGTAACTTGTCAGCTCTGGATCACTGGTGCTGATTTTCAACTCTCTGCACGCTCCAATAAAGTTTGTGCCTCTGTCAGAGCGAAGCTGTTTGGATGGCCCACGGATAGCAAAGAATCGTCTTAAAGCATTTATGAAACTTGAAGTGGACATAGATTCTAACACTTCAATGTGTGTCGCTCTTGTGCTCATGCAAGTGAATAACACTGTCCATCGCTTACTTTCTGCACTGCCTCCACAAGTGCGGCGAGTGACAATGCTCCATGGCCCGAAGACATCCAGCCCGACATGGGTAAAAGGAGGTTCACAGGTGAGTCTGTCAGCTGGTAGTGGTGCCATTTTCTGCTCCATCAACCTCCCTCTCAGTTTTTTGCAGGTCACACAATTATAGAGGACACTAGACACCAGCCGTTTTCCTCCCACTATCCACACTCCTGCTGACCGGATGGCTCCTTCAGTAAAGTGACGACCCTGATGGACAACTTCCTCATGGTAGTATCTCACTATGAGAGTTGTGATGTGATGCGTTTTTGGCAGTATGACAGGATGTTTCTCATCCCTTGGTAAGTCAGCGTTGACAAGGCGTCCTCCAATCCGAAGGAGTCCGTCCTCGTCGATGAAAGGATTTAACTTTCTCAGTGGACTCTTCTTTGAGAGTCGAATCCTGTCTCTCAAACAGTTTAACTCTTCTCCATAGGACTCTTGCTGTACACAACGAATGATGACTTTTTGCTTGCCATTGTGCATCAACAGCATCCACTTTGTGTGACTTGGAGAATGTTCTTGTTACTTCAATGAGTTTTGTGATAACTTGCAGTAATCTTTTCCAGCTAGAAATCGCTCAAAGCGTGCTGAGCTGAACTGGCCTTCTGTAGCTTTGGTGTAGTTGACAGTAACCTGAGGCCGGATTTCCACATCATGCTCAGGATTCACAAGATCAAAATAGTTGCTTTGTGGAGACTCACATGTGCTCTTCAGGAATCCGGGGCCTGAGAACCAGTTTGAAGCACTGAGGATGTTTACAGACTGGGGCCTGGTGGTGTGATCCGCTGGGTTCTGTTCAGTGGCAACATACTGCCACTGTTGAGGATGGCTTGATTTCCTGATGCGATTGACTCGGTTGGCAACATACACATGAAATCTTCTGGTGGTGTTATGGATGTACCCGAGAACAATCCTGCTGTCAGTAAAAAATCTCACAGCACGCATTTCAATGTCCATTTCACTGCAGATCACGTCCGCCATCTCAGCTGCCAGGACAGCGGCACACAGCTCTAAACGTGGAACTGTATGGGCTGGATGCGGCGCCAACTTTGCTTTGCCCATAATGAATCCTATGTGGCACTGGTTCTCATCATTGGTGACACACAGGTAGGCTACTGCTGCGATAGCCTGTGTGGAGGCGTCAGAGAATAAACAAAGTTCACGACGTTGAGATGAGGCAAGAGAGATAGGCACATACCTTCTTTTGATGTGTAGCTTTTCTAACTCCAGGAGGGACTCTTTCCACAGCTTCCAGGTCACTTGCTTGTCTGATGGGAGAGGATCATCCCAGTCATATTCTTTAGACGACAGTTCTCTGACCAGAGATTTTCCCTGCACTGTGATGGGAGCCATGAAGCCCAGTGGATCATAGAGGCTCTGAACTGTTGACAAGATGCCTCTTTTTGTGAACGGTTTCTCCTCGTGGGATACCTGGAAACTGAAACTGTCACTCTCCAGATTCCATATCAGTTCGAGGCTCCGTTGAAGTGGGAGAGGATCTGCTCCTAAGTTGAAGTTTTTTAAGTCTTTTGCAAGGTCCTCAGGGGCAAATGCTGTCATGACTTTGTTGCTATTGGAAGCAATTTTGTGGAGCTTTAAGTTGGATGCTGCTAACATTTCTTGAGTCCTCTTCAGCAGATCGATAGCATCCTCTTCAATTGGAGCTGACGTCAACCCGTCATCCACGTAGAAATTCCTCATGACAAACTCCTTACTGTCTGTGCCGTATTCATCCTGATGCTCTTGTGCCGCTCTTTGCAGCCCATATATGGCAACTGATGGTGAGGGGATGTTGCCAAATATGTGCACCTTCATTCTGTATTCTGTGATGTTGTTGTTGAGGTTGTTATCTTTGTACCAAAGAAATCGTAGATAGTCTCGATGATCTTCTCGAACAACAAATGCGTAGAACATTTGCTAAATATCAGCTGTGACTGCAATGTTCTCTCTCCGGAAGCGCATTAAGACACCCAGCAGGGAGTTATTTAAGTCTGGCCCGCTGAGCAACACGTCATTCAGTGACACACCATCATATTTGGCACTTGAATAAAAAACCACTCTGATTTGATTTGGTTTTTGAGGATGATAGACTCCGAATAGAGGTAAGTACCACCTTTCTTGATGTTTGCCTAGTTCTGGTGATAGTTCTGCATGATCATTCTCAAATACCTTTTTCATGAACTCCAGGAAATGTTCTTGCATGTCTGGGCGTTTGTCTAGAGTTCATCGAAGGGATAGGAGTCGTTGCAGAGCCATCTCTTTGTTGTTTGGAAGACGGCGGCGAGGTTTGCAGAATGGCAGTGGTGCTACCCAGCTGTTTGCATTATCCATGTAAACCTCTTTGTCCATGATGTCTAAGAATCTTTGCTCATCAACTGACAGAGCTACCTTTTCGTCATCAGGGTGACTGTCAAAGACTGTAGCTCCAAGTTTTTCTGTCTCCTCGCCCTGGAATGTGCAGCTCACAGTACTTGGTTGATGAGTGTTTTTTGTCATAAGTGACTCTTTTACTTGTATTTTGTTAGGACATGGACTTAACATGGATGTCCGTCCATTTGGCAATGTGTGTGTCTTGTAGACTCCGACACTGGGTGGTTTGTGAGCTCGGTCTAAGCAAACGTTTCCTACAATAACCCACCCGAGGTTAAGACGTTGTGCGTAGGGGTCATCCTGGTTACCATTACACTGCTGCCTCACTTTGTGCACTCTCAAAATGTCTCTTCCTAGCAGGATGTAGATCTGCGCATTTTTATTGAGAGGTGGTATTTTGTTTGTTAAATGTCTCAGATGAGGGAAATAGCGGGCTATTTCAGGTGTGCGGATTTCATCTCTGTCGTCTGGAATCATTTCACACTCAATGAGAGTTGGAAGCTTGATCTTGATCTTTCCATCACAGGATTCCACCACAAACTTTGCTGCTCTCCACCCTGTAGTTTCCATGACACCAGAACACGTCTTTAAAGTGTATGGAGATGGTTTTTCATAGAGGCCAAAGTGATTGAAAAACTCAGGGCGAGCCAGTGAACGATTGCTCTGGTCCTCTAACACTGCATATGTCTGAATTATCTTTTCTGGCTGATCTTCAGGGTAGCTAAACATATTTTGCAGCAGGATTTGGCGTTGGTGCTTTCTCCACAAACCTCTGTACATTTTGACGTTACTGCAGGGAGAGCTCCTGGAGGACTTTTTGGGGTCTCCTCCTCTTCACCTTGATCTGCTGGGACTTCTGAGACCCAGGGTGCTCGACCAGGATGTAAAGCTGATGTGTGAGTTTTGCTGCCACACTCTCTGCAGATTATTTCTTTGTCACAGTCTTTTGCTCTATGTTTGGTCGAGCTGCAGCACTTGAAGCAGATGTTCTTCTCCTTAAGGTAGGTTTTACGCTCTTCTATGGGCTTGCTGCAGAAGGTGTGGCATTTTCTGAGAGCGTGAGGCTTGTTATGTAGAGGGCATAGATGTTCTGGATCTATAACTCCTTTTTCGACAGAGCCTGTGGGAGCCACCGTAGCTTAAAAGCAGATACAGATACTTCAAACCAGTCTTCCTCACTGACACTGGTACTTTGTTGTTGTATCTTGTGGGTTTCTCTGTCTTGATGGAACCTGAGTAGTGAGCTTGAGATATCATAAAGCTAGGGTAATTTCTGATTTTAAACTGAACTGTGAGAAGAAAGAGACGGGTGGATAGGGGACATGGTTGTATTCTTTGTACCTTGACCCTTGGGAAATCCACTTTTCTTGGATACTAAATGGGAGCTTTTCTAAGATGGGGTTCACTCCCCGTGATGTGTCGAGATATGCTAGTCCTGGGAGGAACCCTCCTTCCTTTGCATATTCAAGTTCAAGTAAGAGATCTCCAAGCTCTCTCAATCTCACATTGTCTCTGTTTGTGATCCTGGTTCCATAGGTGTCTGCTAGCCAAACCATGTTTAGCCCTGCAGCTGAGTTGTGGCTGTGTATGGCTCTGATTCTTTTTGCTTGTTCTTTAGATGCTGGCCCGAGCCATTTAATCAGGAGGTCTAACTCTTCTCTTGGAGTTAAGGCTAGTTCATCAATGACACTTTGAAAAGAGGTTTTCCACGCCCAATAACTCTCTGGGTGGTCATCAAACTCCATCAAACCAGATGTAACTACTTCTCTCCTCATGAGGTACTTTGCGACATCTGGCGTGGCTGCTGACTGCTTTGAGGAGTTGTCATGGTCCCACCTCTGCTGCGCAGGCTGTCTCAGGTAAGTTGAATTTACAGTTGGATCTAAATGTCTCTTTTTTTGTGTTTGCACAGTGGGGACGTTTGCAGGAGTATGTTGTGTGGCACTCACTGCTTGCTGGATGTTCACATCCTTCTGAGCTGTTTGTAGGTGAGTATCTTCATTTTCAATTTTGAGATGGCTCATTTCTTGTTCAACTTTCTCTACTGCAGGTTGTGAACATGTGCATGGATACGTGCTCTGACGTGCCACGGCTGTGTTGCTGGACATACTCACTTGTCCGTTGTGCAGTGTTAGATGGTAAGAGAGGTAAGTCAATGTCATGTCGAGAGTCTATCTCTGCAATGTCCACTGCAGCCACGAACACTGCCTCTTCTGCGGTGGCTGTAGCTGCATCCTTTTCTTTCTGTAGAATGTGCATTTTTGCTTTTAATGTTGCTTCTTGAACCATTATCTCCGCTTCTTGTTTTGCGAATGAAGCTTGTGTGCGAGCAGCTTCGGCTCTTGCTCGGGCTTTGAGTGCAGCAGAGCTTGCTGTTGATGACTTGCTGCTTGACTGTGCGATGGATCTTGTCGCCAAGGACTGTTGTGTATGTGGAACAGAGATGGGAGTAAGTCCCATACATGCAAGTCTCAAGTAAGTCAAGTCACTTAGCCCTCAAGTCTCAAGTAAGTCCAAGTCCTCTCTATAGGAGGATCAAGTAAGTCAAGTCCAAGCAGAGCTTAAGTCAAGCAAGTCAAGTCGAGTCACAAGTCAAGTCTTTAGTTTTTTCAAATGTCTGTATTCACCAAACCTGTTTTTCCGAGTCAATCTTTTTTTTATGTTAGCCAACAAGATAATGTATCAGCTGAAGTAATCTTTTTAAACACCATATGAAATAATGTCATTACTGTATGTGAAAAGAAACAATGTAACACATATGCTTGGTGCCTGAAATCAACTGCTGTATTGAGCGTCTACACGCAGGGGGAGAGAGAAACTCCTGGAGTGGTCTCCATGGGAGGTAATGGGTATGAAGAACGAGGACAATTTCTAAATTTATATCCATTGTAGAACAAGTTAAGTTGAGACAGTCATTAGCTTTCTAACAAATAAAAAGTGATAGACTTTTAAATTTTAATTTGATGCCATCCTGAAGGACAATGGGAAAAACCTGGAGGGCCAAGAACTGACCTCCTCATGACAATAGAGGAGGAAGAGGAAGGACTCTGCCGGTAGCACCATCCGAGTGGTAGTGCTTCTGAGAAGGGCAAACAGTAGGATTAGACCCGTTGTTTTAACATGCCATTAATTAAGTCAGGAAAATTGTGATAAATATCGCCTTTTGTTTTGGATAGAGACGTACAAGCCTGGTTGATAAATTACCTCCCAGTAAGTGAAGGAGGGACCCTGTGGCTCCACAGCTCGACAGCCTGACAGCAGGACGAGATTAGCCAGGAGATTTTAGGGCTGTGATTTGCTAGGTGGCTCACAGGAGCCAGATGTCAGGGAAATTGAGATAGAGCACAAACATACTCACTAGATGATGACACACCATTGCACACGTGTTAGCACAGCCATAGGCAAGCCATGAGAGCAAATATCCTCTCCCCAATGCTAATGCCAAAGATAAAATGGATCCTAACAGAATCAGAGAGAGTCCTGATAAAAGTAAAGACAATGGATTAACATCTGGGGCGAGACGCCAGGCAAGCCAGGAGTGCAGAGAGAGTGGTACAGACAGGCTATCTTAGAGGGTGTTCACAGGAATGAGACAGCCTGAAAAATAACCCAGACATGTTAGGGTGCGACTCCCACATTTGGGAAAGAACATATTTCATCTCTGTCCAAAGCACAGGAGGCCCATGAAGAGAACAGGATAACCTTAGCGACCTACAGGCACTGTCTGAAGGCAAAGAGCTAAGACTAAACAGAATTGAAGAAAACGAGGAAACCTAGTGCTAAGGTAATGGTAGCCGCACAGCAAAAGGGGACCCAGACTCTATCCGGCCCATTGGGCGCCACAACCCTTCACCTCAGCAGCCACCACACAGAGACGGGCGTATCCGAGGGGGAGGGTCCCGCATGAGAGGGGGCGAGGAAGGGGTGGAAACGAAATGAGGGGGGCGGCGTCACCTGGAGATCGTTGTCACTACTGTGGGAGCTCAGGCCATGGCAACGTGAATGC
Organism: Larimichthys crocea; assembly: GCF_000972845.2. Taxonomy (NCBI): domain Eukaryota; kingdom Metazoa; phylum Chordata; class Actinopteri; family Sciaenidae; genus Larimichthys; species Larimichthys crocea. The sequence continues at coordinate 34,324 of NW_020854764.1, read as the reverse complement.
CCCCATAGAAACAGCAGAGTGGATCCAGCTAACCCCTACACGGCCGGAAGGGGGAGGGGGACAGAATGGCCCGTCCCTACCTACAACCCCGGCACCGCCCTATGCCCAACTGGAGAGGAGGCGCCACCCAGATGCCAGTCACAGAATGGGACCCTGGGAGGGGTGTGGAGACAATATCAACAATGAACACACCCCACAGAGAGGCCAAGACAGCATTAACCTGGCAGATCCAATGCTGTCAATGAAGGTTGGCAAAACAAACCTGCCATTTGGGTGGATAGGGCCTACCGCCCACATAATAATCAACGGCTTCCTGACACATTATCAATGAGACTATCCACGTCTGGGTTTCTCTGGGGAAAAACAAACTCTGCCAGTCACAGTACCTCTGTTACACAAGTTGGGGGGGACAACCGTGAGGCATTCATAGGTGCACTCTCCCCACCGTGCACTGAACCTGCTGGGCCGTTGACCTCCTGATAAAATAAGGAGCTTCCATTCTTTGGCACCCGATGGCTGAAAGTGACTTTACCTGATGGCACAATGTTCCACGTTACAGGACAGGCCACCAGTGGGCAGTATCTTTTAAAACCCATTGAAGAAACGTATGCTGACATATATTGGGGAATGATCAACCCCAGAGACGGTTCTAACACGTGGTGTGATCTCTGCTCACCAACAGTGGAAGCCCGGATTGCAAACCCCTTGAACATACGTATCTCCCCGGACCCGCCTCACATAACTCGTGTTATGATAGGCTGCAGACAGATTGGTATCAGGACAGATTCAGGATCAGTTAGAAGGAAAGACTGGGTTTTTAACATCCAAAACATTTATGTGCGCCTGAGGGGGTGGCGGCTGGGAGTCAATCTGAGTCCAGAACAATATAGTGGTACATGAGTCTGACGAGGCTGCACCACACGTCTCACTAGCTCTGGCACCCACAACACCAGGCCTAAGGAGTGTAGGAGGCATGGTAAAGCGGTGCCCATTGACACAGATCAGATTGGGACAAAACCCAGATACCACGTACAGTCTCTGCCTGGCTAAACATACAGGATTGGTTGCTCCACTAGTAAGTCGCCTCTTAGAACAAACTCATTACAAGACATCAATGGCCGAGAGAAAACTGACCACTATGACACGGAACGAATACTCAAACAAATATTGCCAGAATTTGTGGCAGACGGTCCTACGGACGTCGGCCTCACAGACTGCGCTCCTATTTCCTTTTCAGTAAACACCACACGCCTCGTGGATCAGACAATATCCACATAAACCCCAGCAGAAACAGGTATAAAGGAATACAATCCAGGGGCTCCTACGTATGGTGTCCTGGAACCCTCACAGTCAGACTGGAACAACCCCAATTACCTGTAGAGAAGAAAGGGACGGTAAATATCGCATGGCGGCACGATCTCAGGGCTATCAATAACATACTGGACCACGCCTACAGTACCAGTTCCTAACCCATATGTTGCCCTAGCCAATCTAGATCCCTCTCAAAGTTGGTTCACGTGTATTGATCTAGCAAACGCGTTCTTCTGTCTTCCACTAGCGAAAGAGTGCAGGGATATTTTCTCTTTTACGTTTCAGGGACAGCAGCTGCGATACACCAGACTACCACAAGGTTTCGCCCTGTCTCCAGGGCTGTTTAAACCAGTCACTAAACAGGCTTTGACTGATGCTCCCTCCCAGATGGCATATCTCTGATACAGTATGCGTGACTTGTTATTAGCCGCTCCTACAGCCACGGCATGCCTGATAGCTACACGTTCAGTCCTGCAACATTTAGCAGACAAGGATTCAAGGTGAGCAAAAGCCAAACTACAAGTCGCCCGAAAACAGTTTCCTTCTTAGGACGAATGGTATCACAAAAGGGGGCCAGCATGTCCCCTGATCACAGATCTACCATTTACATACACCAAAGCCTGTGAAAGTTGAAGACATGCTCTCGTTTTTAGGGCTGACTGGATAAGTCGGTAACTACATAGCAGACTATACAGGACTAACACAGCCCCTGCTGACTTGGTGAGACAAACAGGGCATGCGTAACTTAATGCCAAACTTGACTGGACACAACCCCGCTGAGACTGCATTTATCACTCCAAACAGGCTTGGCGACGGCGGCAGAGCTAGCCACGCCGTGACTACCACCTGCCTTTCCATCGGATGTCTCGTAACGACAACTGCGTGAATGGTATTCTGTTCCAGAGAAAAGGGGGAGATAGGATAATACTGATGTATATTAGTGTAATGCTAGACAGCATGGAAAAAAGACATCCAGACTGCACACAACACGCAGCAGGGATAGCAAAGCTAATACAAAAAACTGCACACAGTCATGGGTCACCAGTTAAACGTCCTGACAAACGCATAGGGTGGGGCTTACGTCAACCAGAGACATTCACACTAACAACACTGAGACAGAGAAGGTGAGCAAGATCCTAGAGGCGCCAAACACTCATTCACACATGAAGGGATCAACATGGCAGACCAAATAGGGACAGGAGAACTACACAGTGCGCAGACAGAGTCATCAAAGAGGAAAAAGTCAGGGCAGACTTACAAGCTACGCCAATAGAAGGAGCCAGAGACCTGTTCACTGATGGTTGTTGCTACAGACATGAGACAGACGGCCTTAGAGCAGCATATGCAGTAGTACAGGACAGAGGAGGACAGCTAGTGACGGTAAAAGCAGAAAAACTGGAAGGACAGCAATCAGCACAAGACAGAAGTAAGGTGGCAGTCATTGAAGCACCAACTAGGGGAGGGACAGGAAGTCAACATTTACACAGACTCAGCATACGCAGCAGGAGCAGTGCATGTAGAGTTAGGGCAGTGGTTAAGAGCAGGGAAATTAAAAATTTAAAAGTCTATCACTTTTTATTTGTTAGAAAGCTAATGACTGTCTCAACTTAACTTGTTCACAATGGATATAAATTTAGAAATTGTCCTCGTCTTCATACCCATTACCTCCCATGAGAGCACTCCAGGAGTTTCTCTCTCCCCCCTGCGTGTAGACGCTCAATACAGCAGTTGATTCAGGCACCAAGCATATGTGTTAATTCATTGTTTCTTTTCACATACAGTAATGACATTATTCATATGGTGTTTAAAAAGATACTTCAGCTGATACATTATCTTGTTGGCTAACAAAAAAAAGATTGACTCGGAAAAACAGGTTTGGTGAATACAGACATTTGAAAAAACTAAAGACTGACTTGTGACTCGACTGGACTTGCTTGACTTAAGCTCTGCTTGGACTTGACTTACTTGATCCTCCTATAGAGAGGACTTGGACTTACTTGAGACTTGAGGGCTAAGTGACTTGACTTACTGAGACTTGCATGTATGGGACTTACTCCCATCTCTGTTCCACATCACACAACAGTCCTGGCGACAGATCCATCGCACAGTCAAGCAGCAAGTCATCAACGCAAGCCGCTGCGCACTCAAAGCCCGAGCAAGAGCCGAGCTGCTCGACACACAAGCTTCATTCGCAAAACAAGAAGCGGAGATAATGGTTCAAGAAGCAACATTAAAAGCAAAAATGCACATTCTACAGAAAGAAAAGGATGCAGCTACACAGCCACCGCAGAAGAGGCAGTGTTCGTGCTGGCAGTGGACATTGCAGAGATAGACTCTCGACATGACATTGACTTACCTCTCTTACCATCTAACACTCACAACGGACAATGGAGTATGTCCAGCAACACAGCCTGGCACGTCAGAGCACGTATCCATGCACATTTCACAACCTGCAGTAGAGAAAGTTGAACAAGAAATGAGCCATCTCAAAATTGAAAAGAAGATACTCACCTACAAACAGCTCAGAAGGATGTGAACATCCAGCAAGCAGTGAGTGCCACACAACATACTCCTGCAAACGTCCCCACTGTCAAACACAAAAAAAGAGACATTTAATCCAACTGTAAATTCAAACTTACCTGAGACAGCCTGCGCAGCAGAGGTGGACCATGACAACTCCTCAAAGCAGTCAGCAGCCACGCCAGATGTCGCAAAGTACCTCATGAGGAGAGAAGTAGTTACATCTGGTTTGATGGAGTTGATGACCACCCAGAGAGTTATTGGGCGTGGAAAACCTTTTTTCAAAGTGTCATTGATGAACAGCCTTAACTCCAAGAGAAGAGTTAGACCTCTGATTAAATGGCTCGGGCCAGCACTAAAGAACAAGCAAAAAAGAATCAGAGCCATACACAGCCACAACTCAGCTGCAGGGCTAAACATGGTTTGGCTAGCAGACACCTATGGAACCAGGATCACAAACAGAGACAATGTGGAGATGGAGAGAGCTTGGAGATCTCTTACTTGAACTTGAATATGCAAAGGAAGGAGGGTTCCTCCCAGGACTAGCATATTCGACACATCACGGGGATGAACCCATCTTAGAAAAGCTCCCATTTTAGTATCCAAGAAAGGATTTCCCAAGGGTCAAGGTACAAAGAATACAACCATGTCCCTATCCACCCGTCTCTTCTTCTCACAGTTCAGTTTAAAATCAGAAATTACCCTAGCTTTATGATACTCAAGCTCACTACTCAGGTTCCATCAAGACAGAGAAACCCACAAGATACAACAACAAGTACAGTGTCAGTGAGGAAGACTGGTTTGAAGTATCTGTATCTGCTTTTAAGCTACGGTGGCTCCCACAGGCTCTGTCGAAAAAGGAGTTATAGATCCAGAACATCTATGCCCTCTACATAACAAGCCTCACGCTCTCAGAAAATGCCACACCTTCTGCAGCAAGCCCATAGAAGAGCGTAAACCTACCTTAAGGAGAAAGAACATCTGCTTCAAGTGCTGCAGCTCGACCAAACATAGAGCAAAGACTGGTGACAAAGAAATACTGCAGAGAGTGTGGCAGCAAAACTCACACATCAGCTTAACATCCTGGTCGAGCACCGGGTCTCAGAAGTCCCAGCAGATCAAGGTGAAGAGGAGGAGACCCCAAAAAGTCCTCCAGGAGCTCTCCCTGCAGTAACGTCAAAATGTACAGAGGTTTGTGGAGAAAGCACCAACGCCAAATCCTGCTGCAAATATGTTTAGCTACCCTGAAGATCAGCCAGAAAAGATAATTCAGACATATGCAGTGTTAGAGGACCAGAGCAATCGTTCACTGGCTCGCCCTGAGTTTTTCAATCATTTGCCTCTAGAAAAACCATCTCCATACACTTTAAAGACGTGTTCTGGTGTCATGGAAACTACAGGGTGGAGAGCAGCAAAGTTTGTGGTGGAATCCGTGATGAAAAGATCAAGATCAACTTCCAACTCTCATGAGTGGTGAAATGATTCCAGACGACAGAATGAAATCCCACACCTGAAAGCCCGCTATTTCCCTCATCTGAGACATTTAACAAACAAAATACCACCTCTCAATAAAAAGCGCAGATCTACATCCTGCTAGGAAGAGCATTTTGAGAGTGGCACAAAGTGGAGGCAGCAGTGTAAGGTAACCAGGGACCCCTACGCACAACGTCTTAACCTCGGTGGGTTTGTAGGAAACGTTTCTTAGACCGAGCTCACAAACCACCCAGTGTCGGAGTCTACAAGACACACACATTGCCAAATGGACGGCACCATGTTAAGTCCATGTCCTACACAAAATACAAGTAAAGAGTCACTTATGACAAAAAACACTCATCACCAAGTACTGTGAGCTGCACATTCCAGGGCGAGGAGACGAAAACTGGAGCTACGTCTTTGACAGTCCCCCTGATGAAAAGAAGTAGCTCTGTCAGTTGATGAGCAAAGATTCTTAGACATCATGGACAAAGAGGTTTACATGGATAATGCAAACAGCTGGGTAGCACCACTGCCATCTGCAAACCTCGCCGCCGTCTTCCAAACAACAAAGAGATGGCTCTCGCAACGACTCCTATCCCTTCGATGAACTCTAGACAACGCCCAGACATGCAAGAACATTTCCTGGAGTTCATGAAAAATATTTGAGAATGATCTCATGCAGAACTATCACCAGAACTAGGCAAACATCAAAAGGTGGTGACTTACCTCTATTCGGAGTCTATCATCCTCAAAACCAAATCAAATCAGAGTGGTTTTTATTCAAGTGCCAAAATAGAGGGTGTGTCACGAATGACGTGTTGCTCAGCGGGCCAGACTTAAATAACTCCCTGCTGGGTGTCTTAATGCGTTCCGGAGAGAGAACATTGCAGT